>NC_051155.1:200587231-200639731 GCF_013339745.2 Dermacentor silvarum
ATGTTGCGCCGAACTGTTGCTCTCATATCAGCCGTCGGGTCACGAGCGCTCTATAATCGACGCAATTTGTGCCTTTGGGGGAGAAAAAAAAAAAAGAAAGAAAGAAAGAACAAAAGAAAGAAGAAAGAAGAAGGAAAAAAAAAAACGAAATGTGGGATTTTACGTGCCAGAACCGCAGTCAGAGTATGAGACACGTCGTAGCGGGGACTCCATTAATTTTGGCCCCCTGAAGTACCTTAACGTGCGCCTGTATGTTTTAAGTACCAGAGCGTTATTGCATTTCGCCCCCTTTCGAAATGCGGCCGTCGCGGCGTGCATTGAACCCGCGACCTCGCGCTCCACAGAGCAACGCCTTAGCCACTGAGTTACTGCGACGGGCTTTTTTTTTTTTTTTTTTTTTGGGGGGGGGGGGGGGGGGGCGAAGAATCGTTATGTTATAATTAATGGCCTGCAGTCGGAAGATTGTGGTAGGAAATTGTCAGCTACTCTATACACTTCTCTCGGTTCTACAACTCAAGTAAGTATTTAATTAAGAATAGATACAGACAGTTGCAAAAGTTACTAGATGTCCCTTATGCTACAACTAAGACGACTTGAAGGCGAAAGCCAGAGCACCGCTAACTCAACGACACGACGACCACTTTTTTTGCTGAGTCATCTTCACTCGCACCCATATTTTGCAAAGTCATCCTTATTTCACCAAACTCGGACCGTGACTCGGCACTTATTTTTGCGGTGTCATCGTCACTCTTAACCCATAGTATGCGGTCATTTTTTGCAGGTCATCCTTAATTCACCACACTGGGACCGGGACTCGCACCTTTTGGTGAGTCATCATCATCCCACAATTTACAGTCATTTTTACAAGTCATCACGTCAAGTGATCACAAGGTCTGCATGAAAATGAAGAACTCTGGGGAGCGAAGGGCGTGCGCGGATAAAATAAGCTCCAATTTTACGACAGAGGTCGTCCTCAGCAGTATGCAAAAACATTCGGTCCAAGTGTGGTAGTATGCAGAGACATATTGAAGTCGTTACCACAACGTTAACTGTAGCAAATGACGCAGCTAGCTAGGAGACGTTCAGCGACTGCTTGGCACGGCGCGTGGTCCTTTTCGCTGGATATGAGAACGATTTCCATCGTTTAGAGGTACAGGGAATGGCGCGTTTATATAGGATACGCGACTGGCAGGACCGCCACACCATTGCGCTAAGCTCCCGCCACCCCGTTGCGCTAAGAAACTTGTCAACAGCTGCTCACCATGTGCAAGACTGAGCAGATCTTTCCGTGCCCAAGTCCTACGGCGCTTAGTACGTCGGCCGAACGTCTTTTTATTTTTGGCTCTGAGTAAGGCTGTTTTATTTTTGTTGAATCTATTTTTGAGAAATCTATTGAGACGAATCGTCCGTATAAAATATTAAACTATTAGAAAGATTCATCTCAACACTAAAAATATAAAACTATTAATAAAATAGTATTTAAAAGTCGCATAATTCACATACTGCAATTTTTGCCGAAAATAATTACTGAAAAATAGGTGCTTTTCAAACAGTCAAGCCCCCCCCCCCCCCTCCTCCCCCGAAAAAAATTCCTGGCTACGGCCTGTGCGACTGATATACAGAGTGTTTCATTTCAGCTGCACCGATTTTTTAAAAATTGCATGTGGCAGATAGCGGAATTATAATCCTTGATCTAAACTACTCGAGGAGGCGGCCATTACTTCCACGAGAAATCGAAACGCCTAATTGAATAATTAACATAATTACTCTAATTAACGTTTTAATTAATTATTTTACGGCACATCTTTCAATCTACGAATTATAGCCACTCAGTTCGCAAGGCGTATCCACTTAGAACGAATTCTCAGGACTGAACCAGTTTCGAGATATTAATTTTCAAAGTGTCCGACGAAATGCATGGGCGTTCCAGTTAACTTTTCGAGGAAAACGCTGTTTTATGCATTGAAGCACAAAGTTAACTGGAACGCCCATGTTATTGAATCAGCCATTAATATAGGTCGTAGCGCTAACCAGCAAGGCGTATTTATTTCGGTCTTCCACATTACATATATGGCACATTTCCTGTTCCTAGAAAAATGAGGAAGTAAGCGGTATCTTGTACTTGACATAAAAAAGAAGAAAAAAAGAATCAAAATCCCAGCCCCTTCAACTCCGTGAAGATGGTCGATCAACGAAGCTGTGTTACACCGAGTGTTACATGTGCATGCGTTGCACGTGATACAATTGCCTAAACACAAGTAAACACAGATCTACAACAGGAACTTGTATAGAAACGCTGCGAGGTGAGAAGAGGCAGCGCGACTTCCGACGCAACTCGACGAGTGTCCAGTTCTCAGGTCGAAACCTGCCGCGCCGCCGCCAGAGGCATCGCCTGCAGTCACGGACACCGCGCGCGTTCGGCGGGAACGCGTTGAAACGCGGACGGCGTCGGTAGCAGCTCTGCGCGTTGCCTCGTTGCTGCTGCAACACGCTTGCGGTTCTCTCAAGTGTGTGTGTGTGTGTGTGTGTGTGTGTGTGTGTGTGTGTGTGTGTGTGTGTGTGTGTGTGTGTGTGTGTGTGTGTGTGTGTGTGTGTGTGTGTGTGTGTGTGTGTGTGTGTGTGTGTTTTGTAGCGTTAGCTACACTGGCCTAGCCAAGCCCGTTTCGCGCGGCACATCAAGAGCCGTGCTGCGCATGCGCAAGGATCAGTGATGTCACACGGCTTGCGCACCGGAGCCACCGGAGCCGGCACCTCTCGCGCACTCCGCCGCCGCCACGCGCGACTCACCGCCGCCGGTCTGCGCATTCCAGAGGAGTGACGTCGTAGCCGTGGTAGACGCACTGGCGCCGGCGCGCGCTCGCTGTGCAGTCGCCGTCTGACACTGCGCTGGAGCCGCTGCGCTTCTGACTGGCGTTTGTGCGTGTCATTGGAGCAGCAGTAAGCATGACAATCAAGCTAATCCTTGACAATCTAGACAACCAGGAAAGCTAAGAATAATCAGCTGAACCTTTGCTAACGCTACGTATATCCTGGCATAGCCGAGCTAAGCCACTGCAACATTTTTTTCGCATGAGGTTTCTCTCTGTGTTTGCCGGGCTTTCTTTCGCGTGCAAGTTGCACCGCCACTTTTTTTGCGCGCCAGTAATGAGAGCACGCGACGTTGGTTATACCTATAGTTATACCTATCGCCTCTCCTCCTCTCCCCAGCGCGCCCTCTCATTGGTCGCTCTTTCCCCAGCGCGCCTCTCCCCCTCTGCTGGTCACGGACCTGCTCTCCCGGGCGCGGCTCTCATCCTCCCCTGGCCACGTGACGACCTGCGTGACACCGGACAGATGGCGAAGGCTCGACAAAGAACAGCTTCGCTGTTAAAGGTATGCTGTCGCGCGCGCGCGGCAGCATACATGAACACATCGAACTCGACCGTAGACACTCCCTGCCAGAACGCTGGCGTTATCCGCGTGATGAAGAGCGGCGGAAAGCTGCGAGCGAATTCGCCTTCGTGGTGCCTCTCGCTCCAACGCGAACAAGGCGGGCGAGAACACACCACAGGTTAGCATAAATGCTAACCCGTGCAATAAATTTGTAAATTGAATACGTCCCCTAAGGTAATTAGTTATGAACTTAATTAGTGAATTTAGGCAATTAGTCGATTATGCATTTCCATTTTTTTGTGCAAGTAATGTCCGCCTCTGGGAGTAGACCTGCTCATGGACATAGAATTGCGCGATCTGCCACAGGCAAGTTTTAAAAAAATGTTTGAAAGTGTTCGCTGAAACACCCGGTATTTATTTTCAATCGGAGTCGTTAGCTTGAACGATGTGAAAGGAACTTAAAGAGCCTTTTTTGATAGTATTTTAAGTAATGGTCGCTTATAATGCTAATCGGATATGATAACGAAACCTTAAGGCTAACCAGAGTAAGCTTGGAGGCTTTTCAAGATAGAAAATCGTTGAAGCGACATCGTGAACTTGGCTCCAACGGCGAAATCGCAGCCGAAACAGTCCGTATGTGCGTGGTTTCTTCGAAACTAGATTGTTCACGACGTTTGTAATTTGAGAAAACGTAGAAAATGGTAATGATGACATGCAGACAAACTACAATGCGCAAATTATTTAGGGGCTAAATTAAAATTTCTAAACACTCTTTTCCGGCCTATTTAGAGGCTTCATATAAAGCATATACAGTTTCCCCGCTTACTTGTGAGGACCAAACACGGCAGCAATTTGTGCTTTGAAAATAATTACTGAATACGCGTTATCTCCTTATCTTCATGCGTTAGAGGAAGCGTTTCGCTGGTTTTACCTGTCCCCTCGGTAAACTATGTGAGGCACGTTCATTATATTTCCTTTTAGTAGGAAGTATGTTTTGCGTAACGTAAATAAATGTTTAATCGGCGCAGGTTAATTATAGCTTTTGTGAAAAATCACTTATTCAAGCATTGCAAAGTGTCATACAGACGTTACCCGCCAGGTTTCCCTGAGTCCTAAAAGAAATGTACATACATGAGACCGAATTTACATTCAGTCGACATGGGGACGATGTTAAGTGTAATGTGTGGCGAAACTTTGACGTTCCTATCCTAATTAAGAGCTCTACAAATAATTACTGAACCCTTGTTCTTTCCCCCAATATTTGTGCGTTGTACGAGGTTTGCCTTACTAGAAACGGTTCCGGGCGCAAAATAAGATATGGGCTACGAATTTACACAAACAAGTACACGCATGCAACTAATTTAATTTCCCTTCGCTTCACTGCATATAATCGAATACATGCGCATAACAGGAAAGGAATTTGGCAGTTTCACTCGAATCACTTAGTGTTGTTAGCGATAACAAGGTTTAGCGTAGCGCTTGACGTTTCGCATTACGTTTTTCCGGTGTCCTGGCTGAACCAAACAAGGTACGTTAGTTATGTTATTTTAAAATAAAGGACAACTTATGGGTCACTTGCAGGCAAAGTTAAAGTGTGGGTGTTAAAAAATTCAGAGCCCTTGCCCAGTCGAGAAAATGGGGGTAATTAAGCGAAGCTTGTGGCAAGACGACACTGTCACACGCGTTTCGCCTGGGCTTCGGAAGCCCTCACGCTCGAATCGGACGACAAGCTTCGCTTACCCACATTTTCTCGACAGGGGAAGGGCTGGTAATTTTGTCTTTTTGGGTCCCACGTGTGACAAGGGCAGTTCAAGGGCGCGTTACAGGTCCCCGAGCCCACAGGGGTACGTGTCATTGAGCTTGGACTCTTTCTGCACTATCACCAGGATCGGCCCACTTTTACGCGTGACACCACCACCACCGCCACCCACATTTGTGAGCCTATAAACCTTCGCTTAAAAAGAAGAAAATATGGTATCTTGTACTTGACATCAGCTAAAAGCGAAAAGCTTTGTTCGGTGCTCCTTCTTAAGCTGAGGAAATTTTCAGATGTATATGCGCAGGCGGCGGGCTCACCTTAGACCACTTGGAGGCCCGCCAGGCGTACCGAGCGTCCTCTAGGACCACCACCTTGCGTGGCACCGGAAGGTCCAAGATCTGGGGCAGGCCCGATATGCCGGACAGGTTCCAGAAATCGCCAGGCGCGTCGCCCAGAGGTATGTCGAGCACGGTGTTGGACTGGATGTCTACCACGCTCGCGGTGGGCCGCGGAGGAACGTCCCTGGGTCTCGAATCGCAGCCGGTGTCGTTGCTAGCGTCGTTGCTGCAAGGTGCGGAGGCGGTCATCACAACGTCCGGCTCCGTCGTCGCGCAGAGGTCAGGCCTGTCCGGTCCGCACACCTCCTGATGAGAAGGAAAAAAAACGGAGCGAACAAGTCAGGGGCAGCAGTCGTAACTGGCCACACGCGCCGGTAATACGTGTTTTTAAACAGAGCGCGGAGAAAGTGTCACGCCGCGCAATGACGACGTTGCGATCAATCATAGAATAGATGTGTTCTGTCGGTCTGTCACCCACGGTGATAACCACGTGCAACGCGAATTAAACTCTGTCTATACAGCGTGGGCATCGCGCGGCGCAGAAAATACGCCGGTAAGAGGCTCCATGTCATGGGAGGCTAGCCTGTGTAGACCGGCTGGTTACCCTGTGCTGGGGTAAGGAGGAAAGGGAATTAAAGGTGATAGGAGACATCACAAAAAAATAAAAGAAAAGAAAAAAAATGATCTGCCCATGATGGTATCCATTGCATAGCAATACCACCGTCGAGAACCGACGCAGCTACAAGGTTTTGGTCATTCGCTATAGCACGCGAACTGACATGGTCACATTGGAAATTGACGGACTTCATAAACACTCTTCTTCACAGTTAGGGTCCGCATCTACAGCTCCATCTCCCGCCAGAGATATCACGAGCCGAATAAACGGTTATCTGCCGCCTGTGGCTCGGCGGGGCCTTCACAAACGCCTATTCATTTCGCCTCGCAATACGGCCGACAACCGTATACATGCGACGACTGTCCCTGGCTGCGAGGAGACAATTGCGCTACCTTCTTTGTGAATGTCGTCGTTTCGGTGCGCCTAGGAGACAACGTTCAACCGCATTAGACAGACCGGACAATCGCCCTTTGTCAGAGACCAGAATCCTCGGACAGTGGTCGAGAACGTCCTCGGCACAGAAGGAGTTGAACGCGTTGTGACGCTTTTTGGGAAGTGGCCTTAGTGACAGATCGACTATGAGAAGTGTTGCACCCCATGCACATCGCAACCACGTAGTATTTTTTTCCCCTTTTATTATTTTTTTAACGTGATAGAACCACGATAAGGCATGCCGTAGTGAGGGACTCCGGATTAATTTTTACCACCTGGCGTTCTTTAACGTGCACCCAGTGCCAGGAGCGACGTTTATTGAGGTTTATTGAGCGCGACAACATGGCTGCTCAACTCGATCCAGTACTATATCCATTGATTGAATTGCAGACCCTCCCTAATTTTTAACAATATCGCGCGAGCGTCGACTGCTGCACGGCATTTCAGCGCCTGATAACGGAGAGCAGCGACGAGATCGAAGACAGAATGCACATGCGCGCAAGGCATAGCCCAGCGTCGTTTGCTACGCTGTTCACTTCAGGAGGACACACACCTTGGCAGTGCTATCTGCGCGTTGAAGCTAAACGCGATAAATAAGGGGAAAAAAAAGATTTTTACAGAGCAACGCGGACAGCTAATTCGAATAGCTGGTGAGTTTGACATACGCGCGCTTATCCGCATCCAACGGCCAACGCCTGCCACAGGATGCAGCCATCGTATAACGCCTTCGAATCCGGTTCGCACGCGGCCGCGGCAGCCAGAGATGAAGCTCACGATTACGCATACAGAGCGGTGACCGCCGAGACACTCGCTTATCGGAGGTGACATCGCGGTTGTTATCATCGGGAGCATATACTGTAAGTACGTGACGCTTCGACAAATTCAGGATCACTCGGCACCACTTGTAGCACGACTAGACGGGAAATGCGACACGGTGAGAAAAGGAGGGGGGCACGTGCTAGAAAGAGCGCTGATCGACAAATTTGCTTCTCTTATCCGACCGCGACGCTCATTTCAATCCACGCAGGTAATCGGAAAGCGTGAGCTGGAAACCTGAACACGGTGACTGCGCAATGTTTTTGTCTCCCCTCATTACGACTTCTTTCTTTCTTTTCTTATATCTCACGTTGTAAAGCTCAGTGATGTGATAACTGAGGAAGCATATATGCCGTAGTGGTTTCCAATGAGATGATCGGTATCTCTTCATAATGTTTTGCGCTGTCTGCCGCGTACGAGAAACATCGCGGTGCGGTGGATATTGCGCCATTATTTCCGATGTAAGCGATGAAGAATTTTCTGGCAGCTTCTCAAAAGAGGCGCTAGTACTCGCAGTGCATTTTTTTTTTTTTTTTTACTTCTTATGCTTTCATTTGGCAGAACTTCTGCCGGCTAGCTATAGAGTCGCTGCCACGTCCGGTCGCTGCCAGGCATATAGTGACGTCAACCATCGGGGCCATTTTTACCTTCAAACACGATTGAACTGAACCGCATGAAATCCGCGCCACGCATGCGCGATGGTTCTGGCGGAAAGTCCGCTGCGCGGCATCGGCTGCTGTTATATAGGTATATATAGGGGACGTAGTCTGCGACGATCGCCTCTGCGATACTATCGCCTTCGCGTGACGTAGTGCTCAAACAGCCAATCAGCTCATCTGATTTTGCTCAACCAGCCAGTCAGCGCGCGCCTGACGCCTGACGGTGGCACTGTCGCCGCGAGGCGATACTAACGCCGAAAGTGATAGTCGCAGAATGCGTCCCTAGTATACCTACGTATACTGTTTACTACAAGCGTGAGCCTGCGCGCAGAGCCTAATTATTAAATCACAAAGCAAGAAAAACAAAAAAAAAATAACGAAATACGCAATGTAACATTCAGCGTGCGTGTGCCGAGTTGCGGGACGTCGTGCAATATTCACACGAGGTCTACTCGAGTTTTACAAAGCTCCAAGTTGCGAGGCGAAATGTGCACTACGCGTTCGGCGCACCTGGCGGCTCGTAAAGCACCGCGGAAGAGAGCGTTTAATATTTTCCGAGTTTCCGCTCGCTGCTCACACGGACATCCGAAACGCCAACAGGCGGCTTCGCGAGACGATTTATGGTTCGCTTCTAATAAATAGTATGTACTAACGCGGCGGCTTTTACGACGCCTCGCACCATAAATGTTTGCGTTTCTTCGTACGAAGATGCTTTCACTGTACCCGCCTCTGCCGGAAACTCAATAAATCATTTACAACTCTCTCTCTCTCTCTCTCTCTCTCTCAGAATACTGCTGCCTTTTGTTACCGCAATGAAAATATCTACCACGCAATGGCTTAGCTGGATCTATACGAAACTGAGAAATAATTTAACAGCGCTATATGGTTACGCTAAAGGATTATACTAAATGGATAAATAGAGCTGATCCCTGCCCGAGCCGGAAATATGGTGGTTTAACCGAGAACTTCATCCTCGTTACACAACCGCCGAACTCCGCCATGGTTTCTTTCCTTACTTACTTCACTTTTTTTTTCTTCATTTGTACGCTACATTTTGTCTAACTTGGAACAGAAAAGGGTCCTGTGTAGAACCGTCGTTCTAACCCGCAAATTAAAAAAAAAAAAAGGTTTTGTAGTAGTCGATTTATAAGCAAATTAAATGTTCCGAGACCACGGGCAAGGACGCGAACTACACATCCCGCGGCCGAGGCTTTCTCCCGTTTCCTCGACCTATACGTCCGCGAGTGACATTCCTTTCCTGCCTTCTCCCACTTCGGAGCAGAGGACCCGCAATTTGTGTCACAACCACCGCCCCAAGAAACATGCATCCTTGTATTTTCTTTTTTCTTTCTTAATGTTTCTTGCTGCGCAGCGCACTTCCTGAGGCGGTCCTACCGCTCGTTCCTGCTGCTGGTGCTGCTGTCTATTTGTGCACCGCAGGCGCCATGCTGATGACATCATCTGACTGTCGGGTACCGAGTGGCTGGTTCGAGAAGAAGGGCACGCGGGCTTTCGCTTTTGTTTCTTTCTTTCTTTCTTTCTTTCTTTCTTTCTTTCTTTCTTTCTTTCCTTCTTTTTTTTTTTCGCGGCGTGCATCAGTGTACCTGTCTGCTTGTCTGTCTGCACTGCCCAAACCCGTTGAAGGGAACGGTTGGGAAAGCAGTGCTAAAATGTGTACTGTGTACTGCGTGTGTATACTGTGTACTGTGTCACGTGTAAACTATGTGTTTCTGTCCTTGCGTTTCCTAGCGCTGCTTTCCCAACCATTCTACCATGAACCAGCTCACCAAGATCAAAGTTCTGACGGTAAGGGGCTCTTTCTCCCTGCCCTCGTGGCCATTTTGCAAGAAGGCGATGACCCAGCCTTTCTGTGGATAGGTATAGGCAGGTTTAAATGGGATTCAACTGGAGAGGTTGGAAGCAGTCCGCCTCCGGCTACACCCCCCCCCCTCTCTCTCTCTCTCTCTCTCGCTTTTTCACTTATATGCAAAAAATAGCTTCGCTTTAAAAAGTAATATAAATTAGGAAAAAAAAAAACACTTAAGGGCGCACAGACACTCACACTAACAAGAGTGAAAAAAAAAAAAAAACGAAACATAACAACGAAGGCGAGTCAATGCACAAAATCGTTCCTGTAGTGTTTCGCGCACATGTCCGTACTTCCAAAATGTATTTTACTGCACCGAAAGCTGCTTTTTCAAGGCCACTAACTGGCCATGGTCCAAGTATTGTCCCGAGGGACAATGGATGATTTCCCAGAGCCCTAAGTATAAAGCGCATCTGTTGCCTTTGCCGTGCGTATAACGGGCAGTCCAGTAGCACGTGGGCAACGTCCTCGTCCGCCACTCCACAAGAACATGACGCGGAGCTTGCACAATGAATTTTATAAAGAACGTGTTTTGTGTATGTCACACCAAGGCGAAAGCGGTGGAATTATACGTATCCCCACTTAGCGGTATCTTCCCATATGGACTGAATTTCAGCCCATGGTATGCGGCATACAAAATTTATCTCTTGGACTGTTCATCGAACCATGCCGCGGATGATATTCTCACTGGGAGTTTCCGTAATTTATGTTTCGAAGTTCATTGCTGAACAATGGAATGGCGTGTTCTTCTCCATGTGCGTGTGCACGCTTCGCCAATTCGTCCACTCGTTCATTTCCATGCAGTTATGTCGGTATGACTGGGGACTCACTGAAATGCAATTGATGACCACGAGTTCTCGCAACTTGTGTCCGCTCAGCAATTTTCGCGATTATCTTTACTGTGTGCACTTTCTGCCCGAACGTTGCAAAGCAGCTCAAGTGCAGATTGTGAATCAGCGCACACTACCCATTTATCTGGAGGCTGAATCGTCACAATTAACCTTGTCGCTTCCAATATCGCGTAGAGTTCTGCCGTCCTTTGTTTGGTAACACGACGGCGCTTAAATATGCGTTGTACTCTTAATGTCGGTATAGCTAAAGAACACGCTGAACAGTCTTTGGTGCACGATCCACCCATGTACACCTGTTTCGCGCCGACATGTTGGTTGTACATTTGAAACAACACTAATTGCACCGCAACACGATTTGACAAACTTCAGACTCCTTCATCATTAACTCGATGTTTAAAAAAACTCGTAGCCCTGGATATATTCATGACAGTTGCGATTTATCATTGTTCAAAAACGGGAACGATTGAGTCTTACCCAACCAAGTGTGAATGTAAATTACATCCATTTCTCAGTGGCAACACTTCCGATAGCTTGTGGCGCTGATGCTGAGTAAATATACTAAAAATATACCGCACTCTCTCCCTCTCCCTCAACACAGTGACTGGAGGCTATCGTGCTTCTGCGATGACCAATGTGCTTCACGTCGACTTAGGAACTCCAAGAGAAACTCGAAGACTTTTTAAAATCAATAAGTGCAGCTTGTTGTCTCCTGAGCGTGACACAGCGTAGAAGACACGTTCTGTGTTCGTCACGGAAGAATAAAATAGACTTTATTCGAGTCTCCCAGCTCTAGTTGATTAAATTTCTTGTAGAACTGTCCCAGTGAGCGCTTGCGGACAGACTCATGTCTCAGCGGAAACGGGATTTCTCACCCCATCCTCCTTTTTCTAGTCAGTCTGACTTGCAGACACGCTGCGTCTTGTCTAGTCTCTCATTACAGTCATTATAAAAAAATCTGCAGCCTTTCTTTGATTTATGGTTGTTTCAATATACATTCTGCTGAGATACAACAGAATATCGATACTGCCTGATTTTTCCACGCGGTGCACATGAAATGTCCGTACTCTTGTCTCTTCTGTGTCTCCTCCACCACCCCTCGGCCCCCGTTCTCCTCTCCACCAGACTTGTACACGTTACAGAAAAAAGTAACCGATTACAATAAGACATTACTTGTTAGAAAATGTAATCGATTAGTTACCAATTACTGTCCCACGAAAGTACTTGAGCAATGCAAAACTGGAAACTCTCTCCATGTGCGGGATCGAGAGTAGGGCTGCGTTGTAACGTGCGAACACCACGCGCACAAGGTTCAGGTTACTCAATGCCGCGATGCTCGGATCTGGGGCCTTTTTGAAGAGCAGCGCTTTATTGTTGTTGGGGTTCGGAGAAGGCGCTCCCGGCAAGGCCCATGAAACGGTGGAAAAATTCGTATGAGAAAAATCCTTAGATGTGTTGCCCGTTACAGCTTATCTCGTCAATAAGGTAACTGATTACATATAGTTGGTTACTGAAAAAAAGTAATTGAATTACAGTGTTCGTTATGAGTAGAAACCATCCTCGATGATGATCAAAGTCAATGCGAAGCATTTCTCCCCTGCACGTGGCGCAAAGCTCGAACGAGCTCACGTCCTCCCGGGGAACGCTCGCTCGAGGACCACCGCCCGCGCGGGCCGCGACACCCTGACGATGTACGACAGGAACCAGAGGTGGTCGTAGACGCGACACGTCACACCAAATTCGCCTTCGACAAATTTGGTCCATTGTTGTATCTGCAAGTAGAGGCCTACGCGCAACGTAGCGCACCTAGCGCAACCGAGCCACGTCTCTTTGTGGCGCGCACACCCGTGCCGGTAAGCCAGCAGCGGCGACAAACTCTGTGACCTTGAACGGCCTCGCGTTAGACCTTGGCTCCGACCAGGCAAAGAAATGCTGCGCATTTAAAAATAATCGATCAGTCAGAAAACTTCCAGAAATATAACTGATTACCATGTAACTAATTACATGAGTTCGTTACGTGCAGGTCTGCTCTCCACATGTATGATAGTGGGTTGCACAATGTCTACAGTCGTTCCAGCTGAATTTCCTTCGTACATCTTCTCGTTTCAATTAGCGGAGGCAGAGGTGGAATTCACTGGCAATGAAATGTCCAAAATAAGGCGCGCCTTAGGTCTGACCGGTATGGTAGAGTGACTTTCCTGCCCTGCCCTGGCTTCAACGGTATACCTCAGGGGCAAATTTTCCACCGCAAGTCCTTCACGCACGACAGTTAGCATAATTTCGCCACTCTGCACTGCAATTCGATTGTTTTTCGACATTTACAGAAAGAGAGAGAGAGAGAGAGAAAACGGTGTTGACCGTGACAGCTCCTTTCAACGCTTTATTCCTCTATAAAAATAACGTATAAATGCGCAACACTGGTGACCTGCGATACAAACATTCACGATTTTGTGACAATATTTTTTGACACTCAAGAGGGAGAGTAAATGAAAAAAAAATGGCAGTTTCACCCGACGGGCGAAGCATTGACAGTGATAGAGCAAGGTTTATCGTTGAGCTTGAACTCCTCGGGTGGTGTTCTAACTATACGCGGACGCAACATACGCGGGTGCGCCAAAATTATATATATATATATATATATATATATATATATATATATATTCTGGGGAGTAATTCAGTCACGAACGTAAGACATGGTCTGAGCAACCTTGGCGGTTGCATAGCATAGCATCTACCTCGCGTATACGGTATAGATAAACATATAGCCTACACATACCTAAACATATGCGGAACATGACGGCGACGGCGACGCCAACAAGTCGCTGGAGTGTCCATATGATTGATATCGCAACAGGAAACACTATTAGATGTATTCACGTTCCTGCGTCAACTAATTTAGCTACGATTAGAGGTGTGCGCATAGCTAAATCATCGAGCCGAATGAGACCAGCCCCGCTGTGTCGGAATGGCTATGGCTGAACGCCAGGTTTAGAGTTCGATTCACGTCCGCGGCGGGCGCACTTCGATGGAAGGAAAGACAGGAACACTGGCGTGTCGCACTTTGGGTGCGTGTAGAATGATCCGACGTGATAAAAAAAAAGAAAACAAAACGTATAAGCTTGTTCAGTTGCATAAATAAATAAAGCCACTCTAAATTGTCCGAGAACACAACCAGAAGTTCACAGTACTGCAGATTAGTGGACGAGCGCAAGTACATATGTCAAGACACTTGTGTGGGACGCGCTCCTGATGGGTAAAGCAGCAGTCAAAGCATCAGGCAACTATAGCAAGGCGAGAGGAGCACAAGACATATCGTAAATGAAGCCGTGCCTGGTCACACTCAGCAGGTTTCTTATAACGCGTGCTATCGCTAATGTAGCCAGCGCAGAGCGGAGCACGCGCCTCGCGCGTTCTAGACAAGTGTCTTGACCTCCGTACGCATACGTAACCTTTAATGTTTAAGAGCGACGCAACCTCTCCAGCCGCAACCTACTGACATTTTCGCGTGCTTTCCACAGCAGCGATGCAGCCTTTTCTAACTTCTGTGAGCGCTCGACCTCAGAAATCGTGTTCGTTGACACTAAAGTAAAGGCGCTCTTGCATTGGTTTCCCAGTTCATGTGCATAGACTTAATGTGTATCACCGCAGCGAATTTTCATCCGACGAAGGTTCTGCCTTCGCCCTAAGAAAACTCGCAACACTTCGCTTCCCTTGCTTGGCGTATTAAGGGGAGGGCGCTGTCAGCTTCTCGAATTCACTTTCAGACGCCGACTTAGAAAAAAAAAAAAGCGCGTAATGTTCGTTGTCGATGGCTGGATGCATTTGCTAACGTTATGTACGCTGGCCACAGTCCTTCAGCAGATTCTGCGTGACTGTCCTCGCTACAGTGCTCAGAGACGATCGTCTGCGACTGCGCTAACTCATTACCAGGGCAAACCATTTTGGAATGCCGTCGACCTCGTAAGCCATCGCAGCAGAGGGACACGAAGGCACTGCTACATCTCTTAAAGAACAACAGACCTGCATGCACAAGTGGCTTTAGCCTGCATTGGTGTCCATTGTGCTGCAAGCTGATCCTGTGCTGTGATAGTGTGCGGTGATCGTGACTGGTTGTGATCGTGACTGGCTGAGCTCCCTATATATACGTTCATCTTTAATTCCAACCGGATTTCCCGTTCTAGTCAACCTCCCTACATTTCCCCTTTCTTTTGTTTCCAGTTTGTATAGTCGTAATAATTGGTTGTCAAATCTTAATTAAAATAAAGTAAAAAATACTGCTGACCACACTGTAACTGTCTACCACCGTGTTGTCTATATAGCTACATCTGCTGACACCTGAACGGCGGCGGTTAGCAGTTAGAGTGCAGTTGAAGGGGTAGGAAGAGAAGAGAGACTGAGACGATAGAAGTTGTTTACTTAATGTACAATGTGGTAATAAATAAATAAATAAATAAATAAATAAATAAATAAATAAATAATAAATAAATAAATAAATAAATAAATAAATAAATAAATAAATAAATAAATAAATAAAAGCGACTATGTGAACACGAAAAACAATAGTTCGCTTGCGCTGTGCCTTCGTTATCTTTTTGGCCACTATAACTGTTCTTGAGAGCCTCTGGATAGCCTACGAATTGCTTCGTGAAATACACGGGCCCAGGCTTCTACGCATGCCCCAAGAAAGAAAACGCCATCATTTGATAGATCGAGGTCATCGCCGCTATAGGTATACATCATACACAGAGTGATATCGGTCACTGGAGCGATTTCTAAATGCAACTTTTCAATACAACGGCACGCCATTTCTCAGATAGCTGCAATTGAGAAGTCTTAATATTAGCAGTTCAATAACATTTACTGCATTCTTTTGTTTGGTTCGCGGGCAGTAAAGAAAGTAACGAATTGCCACACATTTGACCATTATTAAAACGAGCCCTATATTTCTTGGGAGCGGTATAAAAGAGGTTAGTGCTTTGTAACAATAGACTAAGTGCTTGAAATTTTAAATGTAAAGCAGAACGGAAGAAAAAGGCAGCAATGAAATGATCTCGGGGAAATACAGAATGGCGAAATAGAAGAAAACGTTCTTTCCGGCTCATAATATAGGGCACAAATTATACATACCGAAGCTATTAGTATAAAACTATAGCGAATGGAAAACTCAGCATGGAATCTCATCTGAAAATAATTACGACAGTCATAATTAAGTTAATTTTCTTTAAAGCAAGAAAAGTATTACACGCTAGACAGTATGAAAAAAAATTAAAGGTAGAAAGAATACATGTGCAAGGACGCCGTGTAGCTTTTCGGCTTCCGCAAGAGCTTCTTGCGCGTGAGAAAAAGCAAATGCCAAGACAACTACTATAGTCTTTTCGCTTTCAGGAGCCGTCGAAATAGTTGTCAATACTGCATGACGGTACGCTAGTAAGACGCAGTGAGAATTGGACGCAATGTCTGACCAAAGATCTCTCGATGAAAACTTTTCGCGAACCTTGTAACTATAATGCTCACTATTAATTTAGGCACCCTGAAGGTGCCTATTATTCCCACCTCGCGCGAAACATTGTGAATCGTTTGAGTTGCCGATGCGATGGGTTAGTTCATTGATCGCATAGTTCATTGGTCGATTCACCGATTGGGTTTATACGTCCAAAGGCTACATTTTGACCACCCTGGATTCTTTTAACACGCGCCGAAATGCCAGTGCTCGGACTCTTTCGCATTATATGCCCCAATCCAAATACAGCCGCCGCCTCGCCTTAATTGGGGTCCGACCCGCGACGCCGCGTGCTCTGCAGCGAGAGAACGCCGCAGCCCCGCTTAGTCACCGGGGCGGGTGCAACAGCGAAGTGCAACCCACCGGACGTGTTCGCGCATTAGGCCCGCAAACAATGACAACAATGGGACGAAAACCCGCGGCTTCCGAGAACAGCTCGGCGGCGTTTGTTAGGGCGCGCGCGTCGAGCGCGTACAAGCTCGCATGGCGCGGCGCGATACCGCGGTCAGTATACGGCGTGCACGCGGGTCGATGGGCACGAAGGTTGACTGCGTGTCGATCCAAGGCCACGCGCGCGCACCTGACTAGCTAGACAGACACGGCTACCGCCGCCCAGGGTCTTTCCCAAGGAATCTCTCTACTGCGCGGGCGTTCGCAGTCACGCACGCGGAACGCTGGAGACGAGCGCTTCGCGTGACCCGCCGTCTTTTGTAGTCGAGGCGGGCGAGATGCGAACAAAAAGGAAGAGGAGCTGCTGTTGCGAGCACCACCTGACGCCGCTGTATTTGCTGCCAAGCGTGCACGTACGCACCCGCAGCCATGGCCTCCGAGATTTGTGCGCACCAGCTAGTGCGCGCAAAGCTCGGAGGCCATGCCGAAGCAGTCGTAGCACTGCCCGCTGTGCCCAGAGGGCAGTCTTGTCACCTGTTGCGCGCACGCGATAGGGACGGTTTGATTGCGGTGAGACGGCATGCTGCTGCAGAGGAGGCCAGTGCGTCACGAAACGAACTCTTCTCGTCGCACGCGAACATGTGCGCTACCCGTACCCCCTTCTCTCGTTTTCTGACGTCGGGTTCCTTTCTGCCTCCCACAGTTGTCATGCGATTTCAGGATATGTCTGTCTTGCGTTCCCGTCTTTTATGCAGCTACGGACCAAACCAGCTCAGCCAGAAGTTCTCAAAAGCATGTCTCCCTGTTCTTCCCATTTTTCATTTCACCTTGATCCGCTATCCCGCCCCCCTTCGCCTTTCCCTAAAGTACCCTCATCCTCATTCCCGCACAAGCGGCGGCAAATGGCTCCTGTTTTGACCGTGTCCGGGCATCGACTTTGTATTTTACTTATCGATAGCAATAACTTTTTTGTCTCGCAACACGTAGAACACTGCAGCAGGATGGCCACTCTAGGCGAGTTTCTGCCGTCACCGTCGTTGTGAGGTTCTGTATAAAGTCCACGGGCGATAAAATCGTCGCCGCGCGCCGTACGCTGTATATGCGAGTGAAAGCATGCGACGGTGGGCCGCCAATCGCGGCTCGCGCACACGAGGGCGGGAAGCGGGAAGGTTTATCCGGAATTTCGATTTTTTTTTTTTTTGGGGGGGGGGGGGGGGGTAAGAGGTTCAAGGGGCTAACGCTCTTTTTACCACATTGTTTTATGTAATTAAATATTAACGCTTTTTTTTCAACAAATTGTGACGGACAAGCTGCTAGTTAGCAGACGTACACTAAGTAACCTTTTAAGCAAGCATATTAAACCACATCTTACAAGGGAGTTCGTCCTTGTTGGTGCATGTCGAGCTGATCTTGTTGCGTAAACAATACTACAACGAAGGTGGAGACAGGCAGGCACGAACGAGCGCTGTATAGAAGGCCGGAATGTGTGTCTAGTTTTTCGGGATTATATTTTCAGTACTATATTTAAACAGCCATGGCATTCTGTCACCACGTTTGAAAATTGCAAGAACATAAGGGACAGCGTTTAGAGTTCTCATTTGATTGCACGAAGTTTATTCTTTTTTTCTATGCAGAACAACGTGAAGCAAGTTCTTAATCTACAAGTGGTATTGAAAAAACTAAATGCAGGCGTTTTCAAAACACAGTACAATATCACTTCGCACGAGAAAAAAATATACCAAGCACAATAGACACGGAGAAGCCATATACCATAAACAATACAATTGAAATATAAAAGCTAAGAAAAAAAAAGTCGGCAGATCCAACGCCCTGTGGGAATCGATGTTATGCAAAGCAGTATGCGCGGAGCCTACCAAGTTAACGAAATGACCATGAGAGCACCAAGATGTAGGCGACTGTTTCATGACCTACATGACGCACATGTCATGATATTCATGTCATGACCTTTCATTTATGGTCGTCATACACTATGCCAATTTTGGTACCTACCAAGTTAACGAAACGACCACGAGAGCACCAAGCGTGTACCGCGACCTCAAGCATTCTCCATTCCGTGCAGGTCGCAGTGTAACACTGTCGTCTGCACGTTGAACATCAAAATTGGACCTCAATATTAAGGCCACCTAGCGTCCACCTCCGCAAAGAGTAAATATTTCGTAAAGGCGATTACCACAGTGCATGGGTTCAGCGTAATTATTTTCCTGGATGGGTGCCTGTCTGAAAGAGGGACACCGGGGGGTGGGGGGGTGTCCAGATACTCCTGGGGTGTGTATATATCCCTGGCATGAAGGAAGCGCACAATCTTCCAGTCACGCACAACGCTCCGGAATGAGGGTAGGGAGGTGGAGGGGCCGCGCGCTCCCGCCGGACCGGAAGGCTCCGGGAGGCGTGGAGGGGGGGACTGCGCACGCGCAGACCGGTCTGCGCGTGCGCAGTACCGCTGCCCCAAGCGCTAGCGGGCCCCTATGCTTGCGTCCCCCTAATCTAAAGCTCTCTTGTATCTTGAACCCCATCTGCGGCGGGGCAGAGTTCGCCCTGCCTGTGTTTTCGCGGCTTCGCTCGCTGCTGCTGCTGCGCTGACTCACTCGAGCGTTTTGACAGCCAGTTCCCGCGGCCATCGAGTGAGAAAAGCTTCCTTTAGCTGTATTAGTATATAGCCCCAGTAAATAAAAAAAGAAAAAGAGCCAGTTTTACCGAAAGAGGTTTGATAAGCCAGAAAAAGACGCATAAACGAAAGACGAGTGCCGATGCCGCGTTGAAGTTCCCGCACCATCTCGTCATGGCGTCATGTATTTTGACGGTGTATCCTCGGGAACAGTTACTTTTTGAACGGTGAAGATGAACTACATTTTATTATAAATTAGACGAAGACAGAAATTAACAAATTTCGAGAACCTTTACAGAGCCACAACGACCCAAATAAAGAAGCAATATTTGAAATTTGTGTCGCCACACTGACGTGCCAGCGCTGGAGCTTCGGCGAGAAAAAAAATAATAATGATAATGAAACTACAACCTTAACTTTCCGTTCTAATAATCAACCTAGTTTCGTAAAATTAACGAAAATAGAGTTTTTAAAGAAAACTTTACCAGTTTAGGCTGATTCAGTTTCTCCTTTTAAGATTTATGGTTCGTATTAACAAACTATAAAATATTTACGTACTTTATTGCCCTAAATATTTAAAATTTGGTTATTGTTTATTTGGTGTGTTCCCTGCCTTTACGAAATCAATCCTCCGGCAGGCTTTTACTACTCTCCCTCGACCCGTCCCCACATCGAGGGGAAGGCGTTGGGAAGGATAAATGCTTCCTCATTTAGCTCTTGATGAACATTGCTACGTGCTAATAAAACGTGCTCAATAGTTTGTGACCTATTTCTGCACGCTACGCATGCACATCGTCGTCGTCGGCAATTTCTCACCTGCATTCCGCATTCTCAGACGCCCTGATTACAGTACCTGGACAGTGCATTACTGGCTTCGAACAGTAATGCCCTGCCCTTTGATTGTGATTTTTACTGAAACGCTCTCAGTCGACTGTCAAGACACTTCAACTGAAAGCTGGAAATATCCGGCATCAGATTTAATGTCTCTCTCTCTCTGTGTGTGTGTGTCCAAATAATTCAACGAGTGTGTTTCCGGGAACCATGTCTCATCAAGCTTCTCAGCTTTCATTGCCCCGCATAGCCTAAAGAAAATTAAAATTAGTTCAGTAACTATCCAAGCCTCGTATTCTGCGGCTGCTATTTCACCTTTGTTTTTCACCCACACGCAGGTATCATATCCCTGCGCGCTCAGTCACTGGAAACGAACCACTCGCTTCATTTCAATATTCAGTACCAAAGAGCATCGGAGGAGCCACCACGCGTTGCTACTTAAGCGGTGCGCAGCTCTGGATGCTCCGTAAAGACAACGGACACTCAATTGCGACAGGAGGAAATATCAATTGTGACAGGAAACTAGAAGTAAAACAACCGTGCCACCGTGAAATGTCAAGCTCAAACATTTGGATTGAAAGGCGGTATACTGTAAACAACTCAAAATCATGCCGCGACTTATGCATGAAAAGGGACAACCGAACGAAGAAAAACTGCGGTTTGTTTTTGTGACCTTCTTGCATATCCCACAAAAGTCGCGGAAATGTGTCATTTGACCAAGGACAGCACTCCTGCGCCTTTTTAACAGCGGAGCTGTTTAAGCCGGCTGTAAGTCCGTAACGCGTCGGAAAAAATGTGGGCCGATCCTGGCGTTAGTGCAGAAAGGGTCCAAGCGCAATGGCACATAGCTAGGGCTCCGTGTTTTCGGAGTTTATTTTTCTTGAAATTCGGAGGGTGTTTTTCGGAGTTTATTTTCTGGCGGAAATTCGGAGTTTATCGGTGTTTATTTCTCGGAAATCCCCAATTCTCCGAAATTCGGAGCTAAATTTTGCATTATTCTCAATACTCCAAAATCTTAAACGAAATGATATCTGAACACAAACACATCAGAATACACGAAGTGTATTTTTGTTGTCCGGAAGGTTTGAACGCACTAACACATATAAACACAAGCACAAATACTTGAACACAAAACACCTACGTTTGTGCGTATTACAACCTTAAAGCTTGTTGTAACTGACGCAATCATACTTTACGAGGTTGCTGTCACTGATGGAAGCACGCTCCTTTCGATTGATTATTCGCAGCTTTGAAAATACCCTTTCAACGTTTGCGCTAGAAGACTGAGCGCGCAGCGAGAAAGCACTGGGCACTAGACAGTGTGAAGTCTCCCAAGCGACAGGGGTTCAACAATGTTACTGATTAATTAGCTCTGATAGTTCGCAAAATCACTCATAAGTTGGCTCATGTCGTCAATTTCAAGAAACACTAACTTAAAAATCGGCGCATAGGTTTCGAACGCGCGGGGTAACTCATGCTTCACATTCAGATTCACAATTTCAACACTATACCAAAACGATTCACTGGTGTACTGGAGTGCATCGAAAAGGTTCCTCTCAACTGTCTGTCTCCACTTTTCAGCGACAGCAGCGTAGTATCCATGAAGGTCTGCGATAGTCGTTGAGCGGTCATACGTCTCTCGCTCCGTGCGCAACAAGCCCTTTGTTAAATGTGCGATGGGTGTGGTCTACGAGATACTGTTGACGTGAGGCAAAGTTTATATCGGCCAACCCGGCCGATGTATCAATGACTGCTTAGAATATGCCCTTTCGATATAGAACGGAACAGGGTTATATTGGCCGTTAAAATCGGAGTATATCGGATAAATCCGAATTGTCCAAAATTTTACCGGCGAGTGTCTACCGGATTTTTTCGGATTTATCCGAAAACACGGAGCCCTACATGACATAGCCCTGTGAACTGGCGAAGCTGAGCCTGGCTAAGTCTAGCTAAGCATAGTTGGGACTACTTAAGCTTAATCAGTCATCTATAGCCAATCAATAGCTAATCGATAATCGATCAATAATCAATAAATTCTGGAAAATGCTGGGGATGACTTGGTAGTGCTTAGCCTAGCCCAAATACGTGACCAATAGCTTACGATAGCCAATCAATAGCTAATCCATAATCGATCAATAATCAATAAATTCCGGAAAATGCTGGGGATGACTTGGTAGTCTAGCCCAATTACGTGGCCAATACCTTGCGATATCCAATCGATTACCAATGAATAGCTAATCTATAATCGATCAATAATCAATAAATTCCGGAAAATGCTTGGGATGACTTGATAATGCTTAGCCTAGCCCAAAAGTCTAGGATTAGCTAGGTGCCCATCAGCTCCGCTGTCTCTTCAGCATTGCGCCTCCAGTGCAAGCTACGCTATTTTTTTTTTTGTCTGCACAGGCACATGCGCATTTATAAGAAGAAGAAGAAGAAGATAAAGCAGAACATTATTTACACAGTAAAAGGTCCTTAATTGTGGTTCCATCGAACTGGCCTTTTCCATTAAGGTTCTAGATTCCAGCCAAAAACACTGTTCACCAGTGGTCGCTTCTACTGGCACGAGAGAACATCGCAGCGCAAGCATTAGCACAAATTTCATAGACATGAAGACAAAAAAAAAAAAAAAAAAAAGAACAGAGCCCTTATCGACGCGACTCTGCGCTGACGTCAAGAGACCTGTTTGCGACCGATACTTGGAGGACGCACGTGACACTCTTGCCAAGTACTGCTCGGTGTTTCCCATTCTTGTTGAAGCGGAATAAATACGTGGCTACACACGGATGAAGGAACGAGCTAATAGAGAACAAACTAAAGAGAACGAGATATATAGATGAACGGTGTTCTGCTGCCGAGCACGAGGTCACGAATTCGATACCCAGCCGCGACGGCCGCATTCGAATAGAGACGGAATGCAAACGCCCGTCTACATATATTTAGCTGCATGTTAAAGAGCCCGCAGGTGGTGAAAAATTAATATGAACCCTCCCTACCTCGTGCCTCAACTGCGCAGTTTCGCCTCAATCTTGAGTTTTGAGCTGGATCAGTAAATTATTTACTTCTGAAAAAAAAAAAAAAAAGGAAAGGAAAACCGCTATTATCGTGACAAGAAACTTAGCAAGCAAGAAAAGGAAAAGAAAAGAGGCAGAAAAATGAAAGACTAAAATATGAGTTCCCGAAAGAATACTTCGTCAATCTAAAAGTGATCTAGTGCTTCTCTTTAAGCTACAGAAGAGAACGCGCCACTCGCCATATAGCTCACCGGCAGCGCCGTCCCGGCTGTTCCGTTGCGCACCGCGACCGCACCGGGGCATCGCGGGTCGTCGGGGCACGGCTCGGTGTCGTTGGGCCTGGTGGTCGGGTCGCAGGCCTCCTGGCGCAGCGCCAGCTGGTCGGCCTTGCCGCGCGAGCGCACGCACAGCACGGTGTGGCGTCGCACTCCGCCACAGGTGGCCGAGCAGGGCTGCCAGGGCCCGGTCCACCAGCGCGCCGGACACGGCTGCCGCGAACAGGGTCTCCGGCGCGTGGCCGGCCTCGACGCCGGCTCGCAGTGGGTGTCCTCGACGAGGCCGGCCTCCTTCTCGAAGCAGCGGGGCTGCGACTCCTGCGAGCCGCCGCCGCACGTCACCGTGCACGGACTCCAGTCCGACCAGCGCCAGTGGAACTCGGGCCGACGGCTCGCGTTCAGCTCGGGCACGGTGTACTCGTACTTGAGCCCGGGGTTCTCCGACTGGAACAGCAGCTGCGCGGGCCGAAAGGCGAGTGCCACGTTGTCGAGAAGGCGTTTCTTTCTTTTCGGGTTTTATATTTGTATAAATGTGGAGCCGTTCTCCCTCTACTATAGATGAACGTTTCCTCTCACCAAAATTTGCGCTGAGAAAGTGACAAAGCCGCGGATCGATAATAGCTTTCGATTATCTTGTCAGCCGGTCACTAAACACGCGAGTAAACATGGAAGTTACGTGCAGCGGAAGCTCGTGCTTACGGTGTTGCAATGCTGAGCACGATGTCGCGGGTTCGATCACGGCCACGGCGGCCACTTTCCTATATAGAGGCGGTATGCAAAAGCGCTCGTGCACCGTACTTTGGGTACACCTTCCTTGGGTACACGCGTAAACTGCACAGTGGGTTATAGGTGGGTGCAGTTTCGAAACTGCACCCACCTATAACCCACTGTGCAGTTTACGCGTGTACCCAGAGAACGTGTGCGCAGAGAACGTGTACCCAAGGAAGGTGTACCCAAAGTACGGTGCACGAGCGCTTTTGCATACCGCCTCTATATAGGAAAGTGGCCGCCGTGGCCGGGATCGAACCCGCGACCTCGTGCTCAGCATTGCAACACCGTAAGCATGAGCTACCGCTGCACGTAACTTCCATGTTTAATCGCGTGTTTAGTGACCGGCTGACAAGATAATCGAAAGCTATTATCGATCCGCGGCTTTATCGCTTTCTCAGCGCAAATTTTGGTGAGAGGAAACGTTCATCTATAGTAGAGGGAGAACGGCTCCACATTTATATATATATATATATATATATATATATATATATACGCGAGCTGAAAGATTAGGTGGCCCGGATGACCACAATAGACACGTTATTTTGCTTGCATGGCGCCGTATACCGAAGCACTGTATAGAATTACTACACTGCGATGCCTACACGCAGGCCGGTGCATAATTTGTATGTTCTACTTAAGTTACTGTAACCTTAATTACTTCTGTAACTTGGTAACTTGCAGTTAATCCTGTGAGTCAGTAACTCTAACCTGATTACATCACGGTGGTAACTTGTACCCATAAAGTAGGTTACATGTAAGTTACTTTTTTTAACATAGCTCCCGTCTCTTTTAGAACAATATTTCAATGACGCACGAGCATGCTGCGCGATTCGACTTTCGAAAATGTTTGTTTTCTGAGGGCAAGTGTGCCATTCAGGTAATGCTTGAGTGTGACTTGAATCTGACTTGAAAGCAACGCGAGAGTAACTAGTTACTTGTTCCAGAAATTAGTATTCTGCTCAACTACCTTTTCTTTTATTTTTTTGAAGCGCAGTATTGCATACTCTACTCAGTTGCGTATACTTTTCAGTCCGGTATCCAGTAACGTAACGTAATTACTCTTTCTGAGTAAGTTGCACATGTCTGCCTGCACGTGCCTGCACTTCTGGATGGAGCAGACATCTTAGTGACTGAGCTCGATGTAGCAGGTTCGATCACGGCCGCGGTAGTTAACGCTCGTGTAGTTGCATTCGGGTGCACGTTAAAGAAAGCCCAGGTGGCCAAATTAATCCGGACTCCTCCACTGCGGCGTCCCCTATAGGTTTGGGACGTGAAACCCCACAAATCAAACCAAATCATTCAACTGCCCCGCGAACCCCGGGGAGCATAATGTGCGTCACTCACGTAGAGCACCAGCTCCTGCTTGGTGGGTCCCGGCGCGTGCAGCGTGTCCCGCTCGCCCTGTCGCTGGTAGAAGAGCGTGGTGCCGGCGGCCGCGTACTCGCCGCTCCACTGGACCAGCCAGTCGCCGTTGAGGAAGAACTCGCCGTCGGTCGCTCCCTGGACGGCCAGGTAGTTGCCCGACGCGCCCAGCTCCTCGACGCGGATGTTGCGAGCGCCCTTGGGGACGCGCCCCACCTCCGTGTAGCCTGCGCCCGCATTGAACGAAACAAAGCCTTATCCAGGTTTTCGGCAGAAGCTTACCTGATGAGAGTTATAGTCACTGTATCGTATGGAAAAATCTGTTCTGCGGGAGCTCGCAAGGCAGAGAAAGTACTGTGAAAGGGGAAATTCCCCTCCAGCCGACTCTAGCACGAATTATTATTTTTTTGAAAACACTATATACACTTGACAGGAAAGGGCGAAAGCGAGGAGCAGGCTGGCAACTGCCACCGGAAGGTACATAGGAAACCCGTATGGGTTTCCTTCGTGAACATTTTACGAACCTTACACCACCTAGCGGGATTACACAAAACTAATTTTCCCATATTCTGTGCCCCTGTGCTTCGAATTGACGATTAATTCGGCCTCTCTCTGCCATCTGCTAACCTCCTGATTAGCTCAGATGGCAGATCGACCACCCCAGAAAGGTGGAGGTCCCGGGTTCGATTCCCGAACCAGGACGAATTCCCCTTCAAATGCGAAGATTTCTTTCAGGGAAACCTGCATTGGTTTCCTTTGAATCTTTGTGCTACAGTCGGTTGGATAACAATCTTCCCTTTCATTGTATTGTATTGCACTGTGTTTACTCGATAGTATAAACGAAATGAGTGGAAGTTGCCAAGTGAGAAAGGTGTGAACAATGAGCCAGACAAACATCAGTTATCGCTTAGAACAGATAAGAACAGGCTTTCCGTAAAGGTTCCGAAGCGTGAATCAATTCTCACCAGACCTAACAAAAGACCAGGAATTTCAGATATTGCCCCTTCGAAAATCTATTGAACGTCACCGCAATACAACCAGCGTAACTCAATGTGCAATAGTTTCAAAAAAATTATTTCGAAAGATTGGCCAAGCTTAAACAAGTTTCAATTAGCAACGTCGATAGGGTACATCCTTCTAATAACATAAGCTTTTAGGGCACTTAGTCCAAACGTCGCTGCTGCTTTATAGCAGTGTTTTTTTTTTTCAGGACCAAAATACTGCTAAACGCCGCACTAATTGTCGACTAAGTGTCTTAAATGCGTATGTTACTAGAAGGAAGCACCCTTTCGACATTGCTAACAAAAACTTGTTTAAACTAGGTCGATCTTCAGAAATATATTGTTTGAAAGTGCTGCCCGTCGAATTACGCTGGTCGTATTGCTTCGAAGTTTAACAGATTGCCAAAGGGCCAACGTCCAAAATTTCTGGGTATGGTCCGGTCACTGCACTCCTTTCCATTTGCATAGAGAGCCTCTATAACTTTGCAACGAAGACTGGCAGATTAATTTGTCGGTAATAAATGCCGGATTTAGGCGTTCTATCGGCCATTTTCCCTTCCTAATGCTGATGAAATGACGAAGACATCGGAGTGAACCCTAACGAGGTGTATACACATAAAAGCACATCTGTCAGAGCCTCCGTGCGTTGCCCTAAGACAATAAACTCCATGAATAAATCAGCGAGTGCGTATGTGACCCCGGGCAAATTATTACAATATGAAAGACCCGACTCGTGCCGTAAACTAAGGAACAAATAAAAATGTCGCAGTTTCGGCCGAAAGGCGAAGCATCGATTGCGATAGCAAACTAGTGGACAGCTATACGAAATAAGGATAGTAGTTTTATCGGCCGTATAAACTTGTAAACATAGGTATACTAACTATATTAACAAGCATGGTGTCACGCGCTCACAAGCAAACATAAACACATCTCATTCGATGACCGCGGAAACTCGCTGTCAAAACGCTGGAGTGAGTAAGCGCGGCAACAGCAGTGAGCGAATTGACCTGCGGCCCGCCGCTCGCATCAACGCGAACTACGCCACGAAAACACAGCGCAGGGAGGAAGGACTCTGCCCCCGCCGCAGATGGCTTTCAAGATAAGCCGCCAAGCCGCGAGCACGCGGCCTCCCGTCTACCTCCCCTCCCCCCGGAGTCTTGCTGCCCGGCGGGCGCGCTCAGTCGCTCGGGCGGCGCGAAGTAAAGCCCTGCCTTCTTGCACGCGACTTGAAGACGGCGCGCTTCATTCCCGCTTCGCCCTCTTGCGTGCGGGAGACTGAGTCGCGATCGCCAGCCCACCCTCGCAAGCTTTCACTCGCATATAGAGCATACGGCGCGCGGCGACGATTTTAGCGTCCGTGGACTTTAAACGGAACGTCACGGCGACGGCAGAAATGCACATGGAGTGTCCATATAATCGCAATAAAAATGAAAGAAGAAGATGAAGAAAACGCTGGGACTGACCGATGCCTTCCTTCTGGTTGAATTCCTTGTGGACGGTAATGCAGCGCGTTCCGTCGCCGTGGCAGATGCCGCAACGGTCCTCTCTGGCGCTCGTCTCGATGCCCCAATCACAGGAGACGCGCTGCGAGGGTAAAATAGCAGACGTGCCTTGTTCACGGTTCCACCATGCGCACAGCGCGAGCTGATAAAGCGGTTTCGGAGAACGAAAGATGACAAAACATCGCCGACGTAAATAGAAGGAACATTGACAGTAGCTGCAATAGGTCGGGAAGCGCTACGAAACAGCACACCTCCTCTTCATCAAATTTTATGCTTGAAGTATCAAATTTCAAAGTTCTACCTCTGGCAGAGAAGTGCAAGGGAAAACAAATAAGGAAAACAATCCTAGTCTAGTTTCTCGCGGCTTATATATAGAACCCGCCTGTCACGAATTCAGCGTAGCTTGCAGGGATCTTACGCTGTTTGAAGCTCACAAGTGCGCGGAGATAGATCACAATTTATTCAAGGACTATTTACATATGCAGGTTCCATTCACCTACAGGTCGTAGAGCCAAAGAAGGCTTCGAGAAGGGGGAAAAAAAAAGGGGGGGGGGGAGTCTAGTGAAAGCGCAAGGATCCGTGCACATACCCTGCACTTCCCGTTGATGCAAACATCCCGCGATCCGGGACTGCACGGCGTGCCGTCGGTCACCGACTCCTTGAGCACACGCGAGAAGAACTTGCCGTCTGGCTTGCAGTGCAGCTGACACGGGGTAGCTGCGAACACGTGACGAGTACAGCCAGCTCAACCGATAGACTTCACCACACATCGACGAACAGTCAACCGCTGCGCTAAGCCCAGTGCGGTCATGGCAATACGCAAAACAAGTAGGTCGCTGAACAGTACGAGTTTATTCGAGTGAGATAAACAAAATACAGCAAAAGACACGAAATCAACGAAACGCTGAAGCAGTACTATATCCACTATATTTGCCTTTGCTACTCGTGTATTTCTGCTTTGTCGGCGATAGCCGATATCGGATATGCCGATAAAAGCGTAAACACTGCAAGATAAGAGACTTAACAAACACACTAGTTTTTCTTGCACCTGTTAGGCTCTCTGAGTCGTTATACCATTTTCCGTATCTCTCCATGTTTACGTTTTCCACGTTGACTCCGCAAGCAGACAGAAGCTATCGATTGTGACGGCGAACCTTGTCGGCAACTGTTCGTGGTTTACTTTAAAAAGATACTTCGATAAGTTATTTTCCCTTTGCTACGTATCAAGTTACGTTATTGTGTCCTTTGAAATACAATTTCAAAAAATGTTATAGCTTTTGTTTCTAGTTTGCATTGTTACATGATTTCACACTTAATGTTCTTGTTTCCGTGTTCTGACTGTAAAACAGGAACGATGTTTTTTGCCATGCGTGCGTTGGTTTATCTATTTGCCGGTGACCGCTTTGAGAGAATTCTCAGCGTAACGATGTTAACGCTCTCGCGCAAGTCGCGCTTGCTGGTTAGACCCTGTCTAAGCACATTGATCAAACCAACGTCGTTTCCTGTCTATAGAGCGATGGAACTCTGTGCTGCTGAACGAAGAATGATATATTCTAGGACAGATTGAGGGTTTGAGAGATAGTGCTCAAGGGAGGCCACACGAACCTGCAAACCTCGTATTCTTTAACACCGTATCTTCAATATATTGGAGATCGATGTGAGATTGAGCTTCTATGCAGCACAGGGTTACTGCGCTCTAGACAGCCGTGACGGAAGACTAATCTGTGTTTATTATCGGACTCACAAAAGAATGTTCGCCTGTCAAATGATCAACATTTTAACAGAGTGCTGCCTGGCATCACGTACCCGGGGCCGACACGGGAGACCAGTTGAAAAGCTCGCCTTGGTATGAGACGTTGTTGAAGTGGCTGCATTGCACGGCGCGAAAGCTTGGCGCGTCCTCAGCACAGCTCTGCGAAAAAAAAATGTAACAGAGACGGTACGGCATTACTCGCGAATAAGGACGATAAGCGAAGTAACCCTAACGGTTACTTGACATTTCGCCGAAGCATTGCATACCTGAGTGTTGCACATTCTGTAGCGTTTCCTCTCTCCGATACAGTAGCGTCCACCATAGGCCGGCCTGAAGACGAGCAGAAGACCGAACATGACTTCCAACGAACAGGCATATAACGTCAGTTGCCAAATGTAAACCAAGAAAGTTCCTCATTTATACGCGAAAAAAAAAAAGTTGCTGTAACGAGGTTTGCGGGCAAATGGAGAAATCACGATCACAAAAACTGACAAAAAGCGATTACACAATATCGCAAGACACTGAGCTCTTGGTGGATTCGCTAGCACTTACGTTGCCGGCGCCTAAAACAGTCGCTATCAAAAGATCAGCTCCTTCGAGACAGGGGGTCTCCAGTTCAAGTTAACGTGTGAGGCACTGGTTTCGCCCAAAGCCGAAGCTGGCCTATAGCTGCTAACATCTTTCGGTGCAATACGATGTATCCACGGCCAAAAAGTCAAAAAAGGTAAATAAAAGACAGCGGTATACCGGGGCAACGATGGATGCGTATCCTCTTGTAAATGTATTATTCCGGTCGGAATCAAAACAGACCGATACCGATGTAATTTATCAACAGAAAGAACCAGCAAGACTTATCATATATCGTTAACCTTATTAAAGCTACGGGACTTCGGTACACAGCAGAGCCTAGTTAAGTTAGGAAGCTTTGCCCTATACAGAAAAGAAGTGAGCCTGCTTTCCTTTCCCAATACCCAAAATGTGTGACATACATACGGAGATAGGAAGCCGTCACCTCGCAAGAAAGAGCGTAGAGAGCGTTCCACAAATTTATTCTTTATTACGACCTTTTCTTTCCTCCTATACCTATATGTCGGAAGCGCCGTCGAGATGTCAATAAAATTGATTAATACCAAGCTTTATCAAAACAAGGTCGGCGGAGCAAAGGGAACAATCCGTTGAAATTTCGACAAAGAGCACGAAAGAGAAAGACAACGTGTGAACTTTGCTTGTTTCGAACGTTTGATAAAGCGAGAAGATATGTACAGGCCGGTTCTGTAATTCATGCTTCCGCAAGGCCGTCACTCGCGTGCAAAAGCACCGTCTCTCTCAGTGAATTAGCCGGCGGTCACGCAAACGACAACTCGAAAGTTTGGCTCACGGCGGAGATGTGCTGTGGAACTCCGCAGTTAAAAATTGCTGCCTTGAAACACAGAGAGAGAGGACATTTATTAACAGGAACCATCTGACCGTGTCCCGTTCGAGGTGACGGCCCAAGAGCCCGGACCGTGACTGAACCACACCAGTGAGGTTCACAGGCAGGTTTGTGTTTTCTCTGATCACGAACCAAGCGAAGTATAACTGCGCGCAAAATCAGGCAGGTTTGCACGCGCGAAAGCTCATTTTGTTTGGCCGCCACTATCTTTTTGATGGCACGGGAATCACTACGATGAATGGTTTCGAGGACGAAAATGCAGGAAGTAGAGGCTAAGCTGATGGACGCCACTAGAGCGAACCATTTTGTCTAGCTCACTTGATGGACAGAAAGAAGAAAGAAATTTGGAACAACCCATATCGTTTAACGACGGTCGAGGAAAGCACGGACGCATTTCACCCTTCAACGAAGAGACGTCGTTACAGACCGTGTCGAGTTCTCCGCGATATTTGCGTTGCGCGCAGACGTAATCTGCTCTGACGCAAAGCGAATGCTCATCACCTTGACCCATGCTCGCCGTCTGCCCACTGCACTGCAAAGCGATTCACCTCCTGTTCACCGGGGTCGTATTACCGAAGGTCATTTTCACGTGCTTGACAGTCATAAGTGGAATCTACTTCCTACACGCTTTAGTTGCTATTGTTAGACTAGGCATCAAAGTCGTGGCCTCGATTTCAATCTGCTTTGTCGCCACTGTGATCACGGTCGAGTATACAACGTTTCGACAAGGAAAAAAAAGTTGCAGTGGCTTAGCTGGGCTATGCCAGGATATACGCAGCGTTAGCAAAGGTTCAGCTGATTATTCTTAGCTTTCCTGGTTGTCTAGATTGTCACAGTATATTCAGTCGATCGGCGAGCCTTGACGTCATCGACGGCGTTTTGTTGTTGCTGCAGGGGTGGTCGGGCACGTCGCTCAGCCTCCTGGCGACGCCGCTTTGCTAGACGTTCGTCCCTTTGCTCCAGTGTCTCCGCAGCACGTTTAGCCTTCTTCTGTTCATTCCTCCTACGCTCAACCGCTAATTGCCAGGCAACTACTTCGGGATCCGATGAGTCAAGCTTCTCCGTTTTTCTGCGCTGTTGAGCAGCATTTGCGCTCTCCTTCTCCATGGCTATACCACACTGGCAAACGCCAGTCAGAAGCGCAGCGGCTCCAGCGCAGTGTCAGACGGCGACTGCACAGCGAGCGGGCGCCGGCGCCAGTGCGTCTACCACGGCTACGACGTCACTCCTCTGGAATGCGCAGACCGGCGGCGGAGTGCGCGAGAGGTGCCGGCTCCGGTGGCTCCGGTGCGCAAGCCGTGTGACATCACTGATCCTTGCGCATGCGCAGCACGGCTCTTGATGTGCCGCGCGAAACGGACTTGGCTAGGCCAGTGTAGCTAACGCTACAAAAAAATCAGAGCCCTTCCACTACTGTGAAGATGGAAGCCAGCAAAGCTGTTACTATGGTGGGTCTGCTATAGTGAATATTACTATAGTGAATTTATATATTATCATTATTGACTATATTGAGCGTCTTCGGCATGTTCGGCAAAGAGCAAGGACACCGGCGCCTTGTTTTCGTCCAGCGCGATGGCGAAGTAGTGCGTTTGCTGCGCCAAGTCTACCCCATCCTCAAAAACTAGCCACAGCGTTCATAGCCGCGGTACACTACACGGCATCATCAGGATCCTGAAAGATGTGGTTAAACGAGCGTCCGTCTTATAGCGAGTCCAAAGGAAAACTGTTGATAACAGCGCTAGCGCGATGTCTACGGCGCCGACCTGTCCGAAGAGGCGTTTGACAATGCGACGGCTGCGGCATTCTTTCCTCAGCTACCAACACCGCCGGAATTGACACTCCACAGCCCCAGGCCTCCACCCAGCCACACTGACAGAGACTTGCCATTCACTATCTAAGAGCTCACCCTTGTACTGGAAGCAGCCACCACGCGCAGCGCTCCAGGCAAGAATGGTATCACATGGAAAATGATATGCAACCTGGACAAGCCGGAGAAAATAGCGCTACTTGAGGAGCTCAATGACATTTGGCGCACGGGTACTTCCGAAGGAATGGAAACATTCTGTCGACTACCTAATTCCCAAACCTTCAAAGAAGCCAAACGGCATCAACAACATTCGGCCTATTTCACTGACGTGGACGCTGTGCAAACTTCGCGAGTGCATGATGCTGACCCAGCTGGTCTACCACCTGGAAGAAGCGAACCAAGACTACTTTGACCCAGTCTGGACCGGCTTCCGACCGGGTATGTGCACGCAGGACAGCCTCCTGCTGCTGCGCCATCTTGTCGGCGGAGATCAATCAAAGAGGTCGGCCACTCGTGGTCCCAGAGGTCTTGGTCACTGTGGAGCTAAATAAGGCCTTCGACACGGTGACGCGCGCAGCAGTAATGACGGCTCTGGAGGAGGCCGGTGCCGGAACTCGAATCGTCTATCCGCCTCGGCCACGACAGTCCCCCAGACGCTGACCACTTATTGAACAACCAATCCCGAGACTCCTAGAGCCGTGGATGTCCTGTTCAGAATGCCAACGCACCTGACGCACAAGTTTCACAAGCAAGAACACGTGGATGAGCGCAGAGCGACGGCCTCACGTACGGATCGCACTGCGGCTGCAGTATACACAGATGCGGCATGGGACCCTATCAAAAGAAGAGCTAAGGTAGTGGTATTAAAGCAGCATATAAACAGGAACATCAAGCTCAAGTACGGCCGCGACCACACGCCCAGCTACAGCCAACTCCAACTGTGCGCTGTTTTTACCGCTATCCACAAGATTTGTGAAGAGGCCCTAGAGGGCCTACGGGAATTAGGGGGCCAAGTTGTCATTTTCGTTGACGAAGCCGATGACTTGCCAGACAATGATGGTGCTGCCCCTACAACACCGGTCACCTGCTCGACGTGTACACAGGCGCACAACCGACGACGAAACACATGTTGCGGGAGTGCCCCGGCTAGAACAACACCCGGCAGAAATACCTTAAGCCGCACATTAGGACTACAACTAACTGCGACGGTCGAGCCCGCGCAACGCTGCAGTGCCTCTGGAACTTTGCACGCGAGGCGGGAATTGACCATCGTTTGTGACCTACTTTTCTTGCGTTCTATTTAGCCCCCTTCTCTACATACCCCGAATTTTTATAGTCTCGTAGCGCGAGTGTCAGTCGCGCGGCTACTCTCGATACCAGGTGCAGCCTTGTGGTGAGGACTGCGGGAGACGGGAGAAAGTAGCTTCACTTGGGCGGTGCGCGTTTACATATTTTTGTTTTCTTTTCAGACGTGTTCTTGCCGCATCTGCTCAGGTGTTTGCTTTAGACGTGTTCTTACCGCATCTTCTGACTAGGATGTACAAAGGTTATTCGTCCGAGGGGCACTGTGCCGCCGTTGGCTGCACCAACAACCAGCGAACGAGAAAGCTGCTAATGCAAGAGCCCTGCGATCAACGTTTACGGTGACACCGGAAGTTTGTGTTTGTGTGAAGTGCATTCGCTGCGCATACAAGGTTCCTGCGCCGCCTGAGTAACAACACTCTAGGATAGTGGCTTTAAACAGAAAAGACTTCGTGCCCAGCAAGCTTAGTCGGGTGGGCATTCGCTTTGTTGTTGTGAACTACGCGATAGTGCGCCTCGTGCCTTCCCGCGATGCGGGCCTGCGATAAAAAAACGTAACAGTGCCGTTTAAGACTTTTCAGGCGGTATTTATTTTAGGTCTGCTCAGTTCACTTTCCGAACGGAAAGCTCACGGAGGTGAATCAGTATGCGTTTTGGGTACGAAAGAAAGGTAAGCAGAAAGCTTTCGGGTGCGCGTGTCGACTTCGTAACTTGTGCAGCGATTGTTCAGTTACGGTAAATAAACAATACTGCACGGAACTTGACGGTTTTTGTGTCCTGTGTTCTACGTGCACATGAATGAGCCGCATTCGAGTACTGGTGACTGCGAAAAGAGAAGGCAGCATATGACTAGCGCGCACAGAAACGGACTGCTCACGCGTCAATGCCTCACTTGACTTATTTTTCTTTCTTTATTTCGCGCAATGTGTGGATGCTTGAACTGCTAGAATTGTGCGAATTCTCATACTCAGCCACACGAGAGGCATGTTCAGCCGTTCCTAACAGAGCTGGTGACACTTTCAGCGATGTCGTACATGGACACGAAAATTATTGTGTGTTCTCTATTGATTGCGAGGGAAAAAATATTAAAGCGCCTGTAACTGGTCGCGCACGCGACATAAAATGTAATGCTTCTAGCTCGTGCACACAGCACTGGCCCACTAATTGGTTATGTTGCTGAGTGTGTCCGTTGTCAGGTCACTAGACATCCATGTGCTCGTTTCTGGTGCTTGCACCGCAGAAGGTCTGGCGGGGAAAATGACACCTACGTTCTGGTAAGATTGCTACCGTTCATGTATGGACGACCTGCTGCACGCAACAACGGCCGGATGCGCTGCAGCCGTCACCGACACAAGATGACAGTCGACCGCCAGGGAAAGAACACTGACCACAGGAAGGAGTCAGTTGAAAGAGTCAACTCTGTCGAAGGAGTCAGTTGAAAGCCAGTTACGTTATAAAGATGACGGCTACACCTTTTCACGCAGCACTGATGAAAAAAAATAAGAAACGCTCAGGAAAGCAAGCTTAAAGAGAGTAAACGAAGTCCCGATGTAGTGTGCACAGTTGCACATGCACAAATGATACACAGAAAAGATAATACAGGCTTATAATACACATAAATTTTTTTAAAAAGAAACCTGCACTACATACAACGCCACCGAGTGCTGCGCACGGTATCACAAAGCACTTTCACTAAATATCAATTTCCTAGATTTTTTTTTTTTGGGGGGGGGGGGGGGGGGGGGTTGCAAGAAAGTAAATGCATTATTTCAGAATAGGCAAAAGTTTACTGAAGGTTAACACTGCGAACTTTTGTGATCGAGTCTCTCTGTCTATCTTCATGAACCACCTTAATGACACAGGATTACGTCGCGTGCTAAATTCCACAGCTTCCTCAATTATTCTACGTCAAATTTAAAATATCTTGAAATTCTTCCGAAGAGCTAAACAAGTGAAGAAAGCACCCATCAAGTCGCTTTCGTGGTGTCCGCGACGGGCTGCTGCTATACTGTGCTTGTTTTGCAACTTCGGTGTTTGGCAACTTGTCTTTTTTGATAAGTGCTAGTTATCTTTGCAGTTGCCGGTATGAGGCCCAAACATCAGAATCGCTCGTTACCTCCAGTCAGCTAAAACAAACGACGTTCCATCGTGCCAGCAAAAGACAAGAAATAAGCGTGCTAATAGTGTGCACCTCGGGTGGTCGCAGTGCCTTTCGGAGACCATGACGCCGCCTCCACAGCTGCGCGAGCACTCGGACCAGTTGGACCAGGGACCCCAGTGACCGTCGATGGCCTCCGGACGCTCGCCCATCTCGGTGCACTCGCCCAGGTAGCACCACTGCGCACACAAAAGCGACGACGCTTACTGCGTAACACGCGCACAGGGGACACGCGAGGACGCCTTCGAAGAGCCGTGACAGCAGCCGAGATTATGACTTAAAGGGGCACTAAAGAAAAATATTAAGTCAAGCCACATTGAAAGATTAGACTTCTGTAATAATAAATTCTCAATTCGTAGCGAGAAGATAGCTTTTTTATATAAGCGAGAAAATGGTGAAAATGGAAAATCGAAGTGGCTCCACCTGTTGTGGTTTATGGAACTTCTCATGTGAAGTCATCAGCTGGCTGACTTACAGCAGATTCACAGAGAACCGGCATGGAGTGAGGTCACGCGGAGATTACGTCAACTCATCCGTTTCGGCGCGGGCGGTTCAAACTGAGCAACAGGAGCGGGACCTTCGGTTCCAAGTTTCGACGCAGCATAGTGATACAGTGGCACACAGAAAACTCTCACACAGACTTGCCGACAAGTCATCTATCGGCAAACTCGGCTCAGCATATTCCTTTGGTGTCCCCTTAAGTACGTGCCAAATCAATCAGTTCAGGATATTAAAGAGAAACAATAATTTGAGCTGTATGAGTAAATTACAATCTTAAAGCCACTCTTACCGTGAGAGGAGACTTGGTGAGCCAGAAGAGAAGCAAAAAGGAGAGACGGCTGTCGACAACGCCTTGTAGTTCCCGCCACAGCTAGGCGTGACGTCATGGATTTTGACGGCGCCTGCTCACGTCTAGTTAATTTCTAATCGGCAAAGGTGGACTACATTTTTATACTAAAAGAAGCTAAGACCGAACTTCGCGAGCATCAAGGACTTCTACTGTGCCACGGCGGCCCAAGTACGAAGAAATGCTTTGTCATACGTGACGTCACACTGAAACAACGGCGCTGGGGTTTCGACGTGAAGTTCAAGAAATGAAACTTAGAGCTTCATTTTCTTTTCTGGTAATCATCAATATATTACCGCGAAACAAACGAATATAGAGTTTTGGAAGAACACTTATGCAGGCTAAACTGATTTAGTGTTTCTCTTTAGTACACCTTTAACAATTTGCTATCTGGAAAGATGAGAACAAGTGCGCGAATGGCGAAATAGGGAAAATTCGTGTGTTCGCTCCATCAGAAAACGTGTAGACATGCATTCCACTGGGAACTCTCACATACGGCAAAAAAAAAAAAAAAAATTGCGAAGCATTCTGCGCAAATTATTTCCTCGCCATTAACTCTAGATGTGGCAAAGAATACATAGTAGGCAGAGGAAGACGCCGCCGCGAATTCTCAATGCGACACAATCCTTCCGCGCCTGTTATAACAAATGTAAATGTAAACCGCATGCCTAAGAGAAACATACTGATCGTTTCAGTTTCACGTCCCATAGCAACACAGCAACGTTGCTTGCTCGCGAATGCGTTCGTATATATCCTGAAAGAATGAAACGACATGGTCTGAGCACGTGACCATCACTAAATTGTGACACGCACTTGAGGCTACCTAACCTCACGAGGTTGTAAAAAATTCGCTATTAGCACTGCCAATATAACAGCTGCTAGCTTAGATTCGCAAACAATTTGTTTTAAAGAGTGTTATCTAACAAGACAAACACAGGTTCTGTCATGTATGAATGGTCACGCGCTCGCAAGGCTGCTTTCATTTTTGCAGGGATTGCGCGTTAACGTCTAGCTGAGAGGGAGATGAAGATTTATTATTTACAGATGTGATTATGGCGGCTGTTTTTGCACTGGTGCCTCCGACGGCTATGATTGGCTGCTGCGCTAGCACACAATGCGAGCGAAAAGAATATAAACATGTGTGTTTGCGCTGGACAGATAACTAGTCAAGATCTTACTGTTAAATTTTCCCCCTCTTTCTCCAACCACTACTTCGGTAACATGTGAAGTTGGTACCACGACCACCACACCACCATCACCATCATAACAACAACAACAACAACAACAACAACAATGAGAATGTCGCGCGCCTCTGCGTACCTTGTTCTTGTCGCAGACGGTTCCCTGCGCGGCTGGCTCCATCTTGGTGACGCACTTGTTGTCCAGGCGGCACCACAGCGTCCGGCACACTTCCTGGCACGGGACACACCCGTCGTCAAGACACGTGCATGCACTATCACTATCACGTGAACAGCGCAAAGCGCTGGTGGCGCTCTCATTTATTCGAAATCATCATGCGTGGCTGTGGCCTAAGCGTGATCTATAGCCCGAAAACTAAGCGTTTTTTGGATGAACCACACTAGTGCCTGGCATGCTGGCGAATGCGGACATCGCGAATACGGAATTGGCTGTAAATCGAATTAAATCGTACTCTCGATAGGTACAGTAATATGCTGGCTACAAGTATTTATGTTGAGCTAAAAGAACATTACTCTAAGGGCATAATGTATGGTGCACACTGGTTGCAAAATTGTGGCACTATTTGCTCCACCGCATGAAGTACGCCCTGCACCTGCACGTACTTCATCACAGCCACTCGATATCGTGCTCTTTGCGGAACATGAGACGGATTAGCAGAACTGACTTGAACAAATTAATACATTATAAATACATCTGTGGTTGTAAACGATTTCTTTGTAAATCTGGCGTGGCAACGCCTTTGACTACAGATCCACGCAATCACAGAATCCGAGTCTACTCTATTTGTCATACGTTCTGAGAGAAGAGCGCCTAGTTGCACTCCCATTTCATTACTCTGGTAGTTGCGGAATATCAAAACTGCCACAACTCGACCCGGCTTCAAATTTAAACCAAGTAAAAGGCGAGTAATTCAGTAAATATCCTAAAACATGATTATCGAAAAGAAAATAAAAAAAAGACCGATTCCCTTTCCCGCCTCCTCAATCCAACATATCCGTCCCGTTTCTGTAAAGCGTGCTCTGCCTGCATTACTCTAGAGTACTGCAGAAAAGCTTGCCGTAGGCCGGACACCCACGATATTGGAAACGTAGCTCGAGGGCTAAGCTCGAACGTCTTTCAGCAGAGTAATATTGTTTTTCACCGTCGACATAAAAGGGAGCTACCGCCGATAGGGAATTCGGTACCTGTACTGCACTCAATTCGTTTTTACACACACACACACACACACACACACACACACACACACACACACACACACACACACACACACACACACACACACACACACACACACACACACACACACACACACACACACACACACACACACACACACACACACAGAGGAGAGAGAGAGAGAGAGAGAGGACTAACAATAAGCCATGTGCATGCGCACCTGCACCAAGGCATCGTACCGGAACAGGAATCCCGATCAGAAAAACAACACGCAAGACGCCCTCGAAACAACATGACGCGGACAATGAGTGAGCCTATAATTGCGATCGCAATAAAAGGAACTGCAAATACAGGTTCCTGCACAGCGTCTCGTTCACTCCGCACGCGCATCTTGCTTTTGCAGGGGGTGAACAGCAGCAGAAGGCCTAAGCTGAGCTGATGCGGCGTTGCGTCAGAGCGACTCACGTAGCAAAAGGGGGAAAAGGCGAGGATGTATAGGAGAAGAAGGATGCCGCTCACCTCGATGCCGTCGCAGTGCTGGGCAGCGGGTCCGTACTGCAGCCGGCACTGGTGGTCGGCGTCGTACATGGCACCCGGTGGCAGCAGCGGAAACGTGAACTGGTGCGCCCGCGGCTCATCGTCCAGGCAGCTGCCCCAGTCTCGGCTGCGCGACGCGCACACACGAGAAGTCAACATGCACGATCAGTGAGGTACGTGGTGTGCTGTCCGCATTTACTGCTGGCGGGACTTACTGAATGATTGATCCGGATTTAACGTGCGAGAGCAATGCGGGGGGAATTGGTGGAGGATGCAGCATTAATTTTGGCAACCTATAGCGCTCTAAATTTAGAGTGCGCCCAAGGAGGCTCGTGTGAGCTGACTTTTGGACGAGTTTGTGCAGGCGCATGGCGGAAAACGGCGCGACTTGACACGGACGCAGAAATAAAAGACGCACATCGCGGCTGTGTGTGCTATGTTTTCTGCGTCCTCGTGAAGTCGGACTGTTTCGCTTCATGCCTAAGGAGGCTCGCCACAAGAGCGCATTTTGCATTCTGCAGCCATGGAAACGCGGCCGCCTCGGCCAGTATTCCAAATCCGCCAGCTTGCGCTCTGCAGCAGAATACCATAGCCACTAGATCCCCACGGCTGATGCGGGATTTGGAGGACTTGGATAACAGCGGGTTGTGAGGAAGAGGTTAGAGGGCAGCTAGCATATAGGACCTGTAATAAGCCTTCGTACGCATTTCACTTTCCTTGTTTTCTTTTTTTTTCCTTTTCGATATATTATTATTGGTATTTTTAAAGCTCTCTGCGCGGTTTTCTTTCTCATAGTCCGGCGTGCTGACAGCCTCAGTCGTACACAATGACACTTCTCGGCGCATGTTGGAAGCGTGACGCCAAGCGCTTTCTCCTTCACGCTTAATGATGTCTACTTCAGCGGCGCGTTGTGCGTGTGTGTCACAAAAGAGCGCGTAATCCTAGCATGCGCCGCGCGTCACGCAAGCCAGCGAAAGAACACGCCGGCCCCGCGGCAACTTCAACAGAGGGGGAGAGCGCATACGCCTCAAACAACAACGCGAACAACGGCGCCCATAGTCGGGTACAACTTTAGAAGGCAGCGGCATTTGCCCCCTCAAAGGCGGATGCATACGAGCCACCACCAATGGGCGTGCACTAAAGACTTGCGTCATGAGCCGGACGGCCGGTGTCCCCGCCGACGGAGAACATGGCACCCGCGCTTCAAGCCGTGGCCAGTCGCGTCAGCGGGACTATTTCTTTAGTCGCGGAGGAAATCGGCTGCTGCGCTTCGGTCATCTGGGCGGAGCATCTCCTGTCTTCTTAAGTTGTACCCGACTACAGACGTCTAGAAGAGCACCGACGAAGCGACGTTAACCGGAGAGAGAGAGAGCACACACGTCCGCCGGGACACCTTCTCACCCGGCGAGTCGAGACAGATAACTACAGCGTGAGCGTGCGCCAACAGCATGAGTCATCACCCCCCCCCCCCCCTCGACGACGCTACGGCGGCGGTGGTCGAAGGTACAAGAAAACACTAGAAGTTTCCCAGGCTTTGGCCATGCTACCGGATCATGAATCCGATAGGAAAGTTCGAGAACGCCTGTGGAACAGCCGTGCGAGAATCATCGAAGGAGTTCAGTCCGCACCGGTGATGTAACATGAAGACCGAGCGTCTGCGGAAGAAGGGGATTCCCCGGCAAGCTAGTCGACGAGTTCATCGAGCGTCTGCATTTCCGGAAGAAGTTCTTTCTTTGAGATTTGCCCCGAGCTACGCCGAGATCGTCTGACTCCAAGACGAACCAGCACGGTGAATACCATTGGACACTTAGTGTTCCTATTCACTTTGTACTTTACGTGTTGGACTCTTAGTGCTTGTCGTAATTATTTTCCTGTGTTTTGTGAATACCCGTCTGATTTGTATTGTGGTGTGTCTAGCCTAAGTGTGCACGTGTGTGTGTAACTGCCTTGTGTGAATAATATATTTTGTTGTGTTTGGCAACTCTGGGCTCTGACTCGGTCTTTGGACAGCAACCGGCGTTCGCTGGCGCACCAGAGGGCCCACTCTTAATTGGCCTTGCTTTCGTGGGATTATTTTCGGAAGCTGATAAGTCAGCTTTGGAATTTGGTCCGGCATCTGCGCCTCGTTCACGGGGTCGGTGACAGTGTGCGTGTTTCCTCGTTCTCACTGCGCAGATACGTCGTGTGTTGTACTCGAGATGGCGTTATGTATTTTTATTATACATATGGCGCTGGGAGAGGTCCACGGTGCAATCGTGCTGTATAATACCGGGCGTTTTGAGGGCGTGATTTAGTCTGTTAATGATGGTCCCCGAGTGAGCGGAAGTGAAGTACACACAAACAGAAACGTTAGAACGTGTCATCGGGAGATGCTTCTCATTAACATATAGTTTCGAAAATGCGTACGATTTGCATATTTTTTTCCTTCCCTGCACACCAACACATGTCTCATTACGGCGGAATATCGCGAACTCACGCGGGCTCGAGGCTCCTCGCTCTCCATGCCCTCTACGCTGTCTGATCCCACACGGAAAAGGTGCGACAGGTGTCGAGTTCGCATTCTCTGAGGCTTCGCAATGAGCTCGCCCCATCATTGGGGTATGCTTGGGGACCTTTTTTTTTTCGTGCCTCTTAACACGTCCGCAAAGAGGTGTGGCTTGTTTGCATTGTGCCCATGTGGACATAAGCTTCGGGTTCCGCGAAGCTTGCGCTTTGGATGGCACGAACGCGGTAACAACGAGCGGCATTCGCGGTTCCACAAACCACGCTGACAGCCAGAAAAGATAAACAACACTGGCGTTCGTTATACGCGAGGCTCTGAAGAACAAATACACGGTAAACAAGCCCTGCACATCTGCGTCGCAAGTATTTTTTTTTCTTTCTTTTTTCTTGCGCGCTCCTGGACGAGCTGGTGAGAAGACTATAGCAGCTACTATGGACGACAGCTGGTGTGTAATGAGATATTTAATGACAACGCAGCCGGTAATAACCGCGCCGAAGCAGCTAGCATTCCTTCATTTTATGCATCCGTACGGGTAACGGTGTAAATGGACAATCTAAGCTTGACGACAGCTACTCATCTGCGTGGGAGACACTGAATACAAAACAAACGTCAACTAGTGCTACGACGGGAGTTACCGCGCAAAACTCTGGAAAATACGCACCCGACCCAAAAACACTGGGGGAAACAAACAAGTCGCACCTCCTCTACGCGCAGCTCCTCTACATCTTAGCATTAAATTGCCAAGATGTCGCAAGTGTCACCGTTGTACGCAGGCGACATCGTCTTTGACATGCGAAAAAGATTCGGCCATTACGAGGTCACATTCTTCTTAGACGAATTTGCTTCACGTAATACACATGATCAATTAAAAGCTGTTCTTTATGCTCGCCTTAGCCACGAAAAATAACTGTGCACGTCACATACGGAGGCGCCTTATGCGAATCGCAGAAATGGTCTCAACAGGCAACCACCTCAGAACGGGTGTGAATGAGATCTGGCGCATTAAAAAAAAGTAAAATATCTTGTGACTGTTGGCGGCAGATTTTTTTGGTTAGGCCCTCGTTCTTTTTATATTTTTACTTTCTTGGCAAACAGTGATGCAAATCGGGAATGTAACAGGCCAACAAACCACAGTGTTTACGAGTCAACGCACAACAATAATAAAGTTGCACGACAAAAAAATATGTCGCTATTTCGTATGCGTAACCTATAACGTGTTTCAAGAGAACGAAATCGGCGTGTTACTGTTCAATCTGAACGAAACAGCTACTCTTGTTCCTCGAGCTTCGGAGTGGCTCAATTTGGAAAAGACTGCTGCTGTCTAGGGCCAATTGCAATGTAGCAATGCTTGTGCTTCTTTAAATGATTTGACACATGCACTTCTTCCGACTGCGATATCTGTTTTGGCCACGGAGTAACAGATTTACATTATGTAACTAACTTTTTTTATTGACAATACCTCAACGACCCTTTGCACAGGGTTCTCTACATGAGCGGTGGGATGAAAACACAAGTTAGTTGATGTTAACAAAATTTTACTTAATGGCGGTTTTGCAGTAAGCTGAACTTATTTTGATGCTCCGATTGAAAAAAAAGTTATGACCAGTTTTGCAAATTTTCCTTCTACAGTTTATCACAAAATGTCGAGCGTTTGATTCAAATTTGTTCAGCGCTTACTGAACTAGTGCTTTCTGTGTGTCGCATGTATTCAAAAAAATCAGTATCCGCGCAAAAGGTTGCTCCTAAATCCTCACCGAACGGTTATAGCTGCAAGTAAATTTTGCTTCATTCGCAATTCTCGCGCTACTGAAACATATGCGGGAAGCTCTTAGTTCTGGCCGGCACGTAGAATGCTCTCTGCCGAACCAGTTGGATTCTGTAAAGCTATCTTCCGTCTGACAGTGGTCGCCTTTCAAGACTCGATCATCAATTGCAGCACATATAATTTTTGTATATTTTTATGTTTTTGTGCCAAGTGGTCTGCAGAGATCATTTCGCAGTTTCTCCGCGATTTTACCGGAGTATGAACCACACAACGAAATTCGCTCACGACCAGCCGTTTTCAGAGCAGAAACAGTGCGAAACCACGGCGTGCAACGACAAATAGAAAAAGAGCTACTGACATTTTGAGAGTGACCTTGACTCTAGTAGGCTATAGCACTACTTTTCATTTCCTTTCTTTACATCTACAAAAGACCGAAAGTGCATAGTTAGAACGTATGTCGCACTTAATTGGCACGTAGCTTTGTGTACTTATCATCATCCCTTTCTGAATGAATGAAAAACTTTATTTTGTGAGCTTTTCAGCGCATGCGCCGGATGGAAGTAGTTCCCACTTCACGGGAATCCATATGCTGCTCTCGCCGCCTGGCCCCTGGTTACGAGCCAAAGCTGGTCTTCCAGGGCGGGGCTGGACAGCAAGATCTTCCATCTCTCTCTAAGGGGTAGGATGGGTAGGGGGATCATGTTGCGGTTAGGATTGGGGAGGAGTGTGACAGTCTATAGTTCTCAAACACGTTTCCAACCTCCTCTTTTTTTATATTTTTTATTCCTTGTATTTTTTTCGTGACTGCTTTTTCTCTCCCCTATTCTTTCCGCCATTCATTTCCTCTTCCCCCAGTGCAGGGTAGCAAACCAGAATCTTTTCGGGTTAACCTTCCTGCCTTTCCCACCACGTTTCTCTCTCTCTATCATCATAATAATCATCTCTACCAGCCTTGCTTTCATTATTTTTCCTCCCTCCCCCGTTGCTCTACAGGGAGCACCAGGCCAAAGACTTCACTCCCCCGGCCGACCTCACCGCCTTTTTTTTTTTTCTAATAAAAATGTAAACTTCTTTTTTTCTAGACTGCGCATTTCTCCGACGGCCACGCCAAGAAACACGGCGGCAGACCCCGTCACGACGCCAAAGAGGTGGCGACAGTGTCAAGCCGGGCTCGGACACTCACTCGAGAAAGCGCGTGATCTCTTCTCGGCTGCAATTGGACCACACTAACGGCGACGGGTCCGAGCTGAGGTGGGGCGCCATCACGTGCTGCCGGAGTCCCGCCGGCGCCTGGCAGCCGTTGTGCGGGCCGTCGTGGCTCATGCCGAAGCTGCGACCACACGGCACAAAAGAAACGAAACACTTGACCAGTGCCTCCTCAAAGAAATCCTTGTATGTGGGACATCAAAACACAGCGTTAGACAGACGGGCAACCATATCACTCTAGAAAGAAAAAAAAAGCGCCGACGACTTCGTCTGGGGGTATACGTCTGGGTCCCACGTTTAAAACAAGTTTCTGCTGTTCCACTAGTGCCACCGTCTGGAGCATGTCCATTCTTTGGCGGATCACGTTCACTCCGCTAGCGTTCAGTCGGGGCGAACGCACAGGCGCACAACTTTGCTGTCGCATAAGTCGAGCTAAAGATTGGACAAGCAGGACTATTCTCGCAAAATGAGAGGACATTACGAAAATGCTTCACCGGTCGTTTTATTGTTTTATGAACATCTTCAGTGTACATTTTTTAATATTATGTTAGAGTACTTCAGTACACATTTATTATGGTTGTTAGGACTACACGGTAATTATAGTCATTGGCGCGACGTACAAATCTAGCAGGGTTCGTGAATCAGCCACACTTGTCATAAAACAGGTAAGTGTATTTGGGTAAACCACCCCAACCAACTTCTAACCCCCCTTCCAGCGGACGACGAATAGTCCGGAGTGGAAGTATCTCGTTAAAAAACACAATAAAGACTTTTTCAAACAAACAAACGGGCAACCAAACAGGCTGTTTATGTAGCCAATAAACTAGCACCGTCATGCAAGCCTAGGTAGGCCACATCAATTGTGTGTGATGTTGACATCAAAGCGGATGGTTAAAGATTGAAACACACACAAGATAAAAAAAGGAAAATATTAAGACAAGCTAAAGTATTAAAAGTATTACTCAGTTTCAATGACAAAATAAAAGTGCTGACTGAGAGGTGCACTGTCATCCGCCAAACAAGCCACAAGACCCGGGAGCACGTACACACCACTCACTTGTGGCCGATCTCGTGCGCGATGGTGTAGGCGAGCGTGAGCCCGGAGTCCTGGTTGACGTTGCAGCTACGCTGCGGTTGGCACATGCCGGCCACCTCGGCCAGGCCTAACGTCGAGCACAGCTCCAGCCCCGGCGCGCACATGTTGAACCTGACGAGGGGAGATTTGGCGTGAGCCTCCCGATCGCCATGAAGTGTGATCGAGTCAATTCTGACCGAATTCAAGCGCTGATAGCATATATGCATTGGAACATTTTTTAAATGTTTATTACGTTTTACTAAGTGTGATGCGTTTAAACTTTACTTGATTCTTTATTTATTTTTTGTAACCAAGTGCTTAAGTGTGACATCACATCATCCACCATTTGGGTATCTTTCATTCTTCCATCTTAACCAGTACTTCATTTCTTTTTGTAATTTTCATCACTCACCGCGCCTTAACCCATATATGAAGTATAATGGAGTAGCAGGAAGCACGTGCTTTCAACCTCTCCACCTGATCCCCTAGGTAAATCTATCTTAATGAGCAGATCTAGCGCAGAAACACCTCATTCTCAATGACGATTGACTTATGTCCCGCTACACTCGCCCACGTTTCGTGCTGTGATCGTGCTTGAAAAAGTTTGACGCACATCTACTACAACAAAGACTGAAACCACCGGCGTGACAGCCGTGTGAGACATTCGAAGGTACAACCACAGGGAGTAATGGACGGACTGCCTTTCGTACATCATGCGTCGCAGTGAAGCGTACTTGCATTGGGCGATGGTAAAAACACAACAGTAGGAGCGCACTTCTGCTCACCGCCTTTCGCCACTAATATGTTATTTCATTACGTGAAAAGGTTTTAGCGCGCAAACATGCGCATCAAACGTGAAACAGGCCACGCGCTCTCGGATTATCGCGTTTCATTCGCACACGGACTCCCGACAATTTTGTGAGATTGCGGGACAGGACCCGCAACCCAGTGAGGCAGTGCTTACGTAACCGTATGCGGAACACCAATGTGTCGTCATCGAAGCATGTCTGAAATTCGCCTCGTTGCAAAGTTCATAACCAATTTTCTCACAATTTAGGACGCCTACTTCTGCGAATAATGCGATTCCCTAAAAAAACATATAGCTCTACTGTTCCGTGTTTAGATGTTACGAAATGCATTCGCCAGAACACTCCGTATACAAGTAAACCCGTGAGATAAGGTATATGGACTACCCGTCCCGCAAAAATCTATTAATCTGGATCCTGAACCAAGCCTATAGAATTGGTATATGCGGCCTGGGCCCGTATTTTGTTACATTCCATTTCACTTTCCACTCTTCTTTTCTTATCACGCGGTGCGCAGAGTGGATAACGTCATAACGTCAAGTGATGTCTGAGCCAATTACAAAAGGCGAAAACAATGGGAAATGAAATGGAACGTTAGAAAATACGGCCCCTGAACTTCACCGAACCGAACCGCTAATTCGCTGTATACGTAAAGTTCAAGTTACGCGTCAATGTGCACGGAGAAAAAAAAAAAGATAGGCTTTTCTGTCGTGGTCTGTACACGTTTGCTCACGGGCGTACGTGACAAAGAACATACATAACGAAAAAAAAGTGCGTTTTCCGCTTTTCATCAAATCTCATACACAGTTGGGAAAGACAGCAATAGAAAGAGGAAAGGTGCCCCGCTTTTACAGTCGATTAAAACGAGGAGAGAGCACGGGACCTGGTGACGAGGATAGCCAGGTCGTGGTGGTTCGGGTGGCTCTCGTCTGACGGGTTGACGAACCGCTGCCAGCGGCAGAAGCTCTTCAGCGTCCCGTCCGCCGACTCGTCCACGCGCAGCTGGTCCAGCTCCTCGGACGACGGCAGCGGCTCCTCCTGCGAGAAAAAGATAAACAACAAATGATCGACGATGCAGAGCTGTAGCTGGGCAGCGCCCCAATCATACAGCTCCATATACTGGTCGTATATGGAGCTGTATATGGAGCACCTCGTATATGGAGCAGCGGCGTCCGTTTCAGTGATACTGTAACTATGTACACCGGGCAACCGCACTAAGCAGCTAAATATTGTCGGGCTTACCTGAGCAGCTTCTGGCTCAAGCAGAATCATGCGCACCAGGACCACGTTGATGGCGTTTCCTATGCTTGCGTCATGAAACAACGTGGACACCTGTTCGGAAGGAGTCAAATAGAAAAAAAAAAATCTTGAGACTACACAGCCTCTTCGATGCTTCAGAAAGCATGCGAAGTGTCGGTCATTGGAGGCCCTGCGAACAAGCTGCGGCTCTATGAGAAGCGACCTCTCGACAACATCCGCGCCGCAGTCGACGTAAAGAAAAGTCTTCGCGTTGAAATCAAAACAAAACATTTCGTTATTTGCATGATTCCATGGATGTACAATGGAAAATACTATCTTAGCGACACCGAATCTTAGCAACGGTGAACAGTCATTAAATGCAAATGAAATCCATTGTATAGCTTATTAGAGCGATCGAATATAACGTGTCTAATAACGTCTTGCATGATTCACATTTCATAATGCAACATGTCCTGAAAGGCACTCCACTTGTAGCAAAGAACAACTTGCACCTTCATAAAATCCCACAAATTTGACTTCTTGGTACTTTACAAAAATATTGGCAGCTCTCGCTCCAATATATATACACTGAAGCTTGTCGATCTATTTTCTGCGCATCATTTATTCCGTTAAAGAAACAATTTCCGTCACAATCCAATCAACGCAGCAGTTATCAAAGCAGAGCGTCTCAAGTCTTGCATCGATGCATATATCAGGCGTGGAGCAACAGTTTCCTATCAAAATATGGCCGCAGTCGAATTACATTTTGACAAAGCAAGTGCCTTTATTTGCACTTCGTCAGCGACGGGAAATGACGACGCAACACCTTGCGCAAAAAAGACATCAGTGTCAAAAAGGCAAGGCTGCCGCCGACAGCATTATTCACGTCTCACAAAACGCAAATCCAATATTCGCTGTCGCGAATCGCATTGCTAGCGCTTCCACTTGGCCAACATTTTCCTGTTTAGCTGTTCGCTTACTGTCAAGCATGCATGTGCCAGCGCAATTTTGCTATCCGCGCGCATGGAATGCCTGTGCAGGTAATTTCGTTCAATGCAAAGACGCACTCATTACTAGTGAGCGACTGCCGTAGTCAGCATGCCGAACTGCAGACGCGAGCTGGTGCTGAATCAGCGACGAAAGAATAGCAGCAACAAAAAATAAAGAAAGAAAGAAAGAAACAATGTCAAGGCGTCAGAAAAGCAGGAAAAGGTCGAGATGAAACATATGAAAAGTGGCGGAAATTATCGCCTCAGAAATCCAATGTCAGGGGGAGGGTGGTCTGATAAACGAAAACCCATTCGCATATTCGACTTCAAGGACCTCATTCCAGCAGACTTGTTGATATTTGGCGAATCGCAACGTATTACGGGATCTTCGAGTGGTCGTTCAGAAGCGCGCCGGCGATCCCACTAGCGGTCGTGAGCGAGAAGGGGAACCGAGGAGCTCAATTTTTTTTTTTTTGTAACTTATTGCCATGTGAATAAAACAGATAATGAAACCAGAGGAAGCATAAGGAAAATTAACTGCTATGTTTAATTGAAATGACAACGAAAAGAGAAATGAAAGTCGACGAAAAAAAAACCAACTATTTTCCGCACGTGGGCGCCGAACCCAGATGTTCCGCATTACGCACGTGCGGTGATGTACCATTAATATGCACCGTTATTCTTGCAGCACCGCTTGGATATTGTCTTACACGAACGATTTCGGGTGCTACGTAACGCCTACATGCGTTGAAAGGATCTTCAGCATGCGCCGCCATGGCCTTGTGAGGCGATGGCTAACACTCCTACACAGGAGGAAGAGGAAAGAAAGGGATAAGACAGGTATGTTAACGAGAAATATATCTGGTTGGCTTCCCTACAATGGGGGATGGGAAAACGGGAATAGAAACATGCGATAGATAGAGAGAGGGAAGGAAAGAAGCAGAGGGCCCCACCAAGGCAAAGGCGATCACACAGGCCAGTCGCCCTTAAGAAAGACAAAAGCGCCTTCACAGCCGTGTCGGTCGACGAGCGCTGGGGGGCGGTCTTCGAGTAGCGGCTGCACGGACAACGGTCGATCGTCCAGTCGTCGCAATGCAATGGGTAGTGCTCGTCTTTGCGACTGAAATCGACGAAAGTGGCACAATAAATGTTCGATGTTCTCTTCGTTGCCGCAGACGTCGCACGCCGCACTGTCGGTCATTCCAATCTGTGTAGTGTAAGCATTCGGGAAAGCCACTCCCAACCACAGCCGGTATAGAAGCGACGCCTCAGGTCGATGAAGCACGGGTGGAGGTCGGAGCTGGAGCAATGAGTTCGGTTCGTGTAACCTGGTGCGCCTTATGTTTGGGATGTTCCACTCTGTTAAAGAGAGCTTACGTGCCAGGTGACGAAGCTGCCTTGTAGTGTCTGTGCTGGAAAGAGGAATGGGAACGCTGTGTTCTTCTTGATGAGATTCTCGGGCAACTTTGTCGGCCTGGTCATTTCCACTGATCTCGCAATGGCCACGTAGCCAGTAGAAAATAATTTCGTGACCTTTCTGTTTGACGTCGTGGTGAAGCTTGACAATTTCGCATGTTAGCTGTTCGTGAGCTCCACGTCGGAGAAGTGACTGCATACAGTGTAAAGCCGGTCTCGAGCCGGAAACACGGCCGATATACCAGGACTCTGTGTCAATAAACTAAAGTGCACTGCGCAGAGCCGTGAGTTCTGCAGCCGTAGACGTCGTGACATGTGATGTCTTGAATCGCAGTGTTACTCCTCTTGTCGGTATAAACACAGCACCGGCCACCAGAACTGGCCGATGTAGTCGATCCATCAGTACGCGTATGTAGGTGTACATGATTACTTTAGGTCTCGTACAACCGGAATAAGCTGAGTTGTTATAGTGCAGACGGTGGTAGATCTGACTTTTTCTTGTCCTGGAATCCTGAGGCGTACTTCAGGACGGCACAAACACCTTGGAGGAGACACCGGCCTGGCCGCAGGTGCGTCCCCTGATGTAAGCAAGGTACGATATGCACTGACAGGTGCGCTATATGACGTGCGGGGCCTTTCTACGGTGAATCCGGCGAGATGATGGGATGGGGTCTGGGCAATGTGGCTGACGTGTGCACGCATTGTCTCGACGGCCGATGTGCGTCGTAATTGAACTATCTCGAGCAATGATTATTTGCAGGCGTTGGACATAACAGGTAGGCTGCACCGGAGTAATCCAACAAACAACACCCTATACAGCTGTAACATGGGCTGGAGGTGTCGATGGAAAAGTGTGCAGTGGTGGCATTTACTCAGAAGCCAATGTCTGCATACGGCATATCAATCAACGTACAAGTGATATCGACCAGCATGAGTCGCACGTTCTTGGGGTTTTGACTGACAGAGACCCGCCCAGTGCTCCTCACGTGAACCAGGTGAAAAAAGCGACTGATTGCTATTTGTCATCTGTTCAAGTTCCTTGCAGGAAAGAACCGGGGGTGTGGACAGGGGGACAGCCGCCGCAGTAGCTTGAAAGCCATACTCAGCCTTCCCTATCAATTCTGGAGCCACGGCTCATCCTATAATAATAAAGCTGCCTCTTTAGCGCTGCTGAGGAGCATCAAAACAACTTCAGATGCGATAGTGATGTGAATAAAACTTGAATTCGATCAGATTCCATCAAATAGATGAGTTTTAACAGTGTACCTGCGGACGCCTGAGTGACTGTGTGGCGTGCTTCCAGAAATTAA
>NC_051155.1:200642231-200685162 GCF_013339745.2 Dermacentor silvarum
CAAGCGTGTCCCAAAATGACCATAACACTTTCTGTACCCTTCCCTATATACAGTATCACACAAACAAAAATACCACGTACGTTCACGAACCCAAACAGAGGGTCCGCTGCTGCATGCAGCAATAAGTGGACCGCCCCACGAAAGCTTGCGCAAACAATTTCAACTCTGACCCACACTTGACTATAGCGCGCGCAATGACATTCTAGAAAAAGAGGAAGTCGCATAAACGCCGGAAATGGTGGTCCAAATTAAATTGATCCCCCCCCCCCCCCTCATTTCTCCCTCTGCATGTGGTTCCTCGTTATAGCAGGGAAAAAATGGTTCCGAACACCGATGCCTTCTCCCCTGTTATCTACCACGAACGTTTGCGCCAGCAAACTCAATTTGTGCGATAGAAGCAGAGCTTGTATGGGCGCAGGCGCAATGCGACAGCGTGCCAATGCACGTGGCAGTGCCCTAACCAAGTACGCAGAAAACCACGTTACATCTCCCAATTCTGCGCACCGTAAAGGTTTCCCAGAATGACTATACAGAATGCAATGCCCGGATGCGAAGGGAAGAAATGGAGCGTGCCAACGAACAGTCACCGTAATCGCATGCCGAGATCGCGAGAGAACGCGATTTCATAGAACAGCTTGCGAGGCTTATAGGAAATGAGAGGAAGAAAAGTCTCGTGCGATTTGATTTTAAAATCAAAATAGCTATAGCGCTAGCGACGTGCCATGGTAAACATTTTGAAAGCACTTCGCGATAATTCGAGTACATACAGATAATTCAACGGGCACGGTTAGCAGTGCGCGAAAAAGAAAATAGCGAACTGTTAGTAAAATTTCGCTCCGTTACAATGCCGCAGAGGCCTAGAAATTGCTGCCCGGTTATTGCGAACGCTGATAATGATCCATAGAAGATTTTCACGCTGCTTGAACGCAGAAACAGAGAGGGAGAGAGAAAACACACGAATACATTCTATGTACACTGCGCACAATATACGCAAGCACTTTGTTTAATGCCCTTGTGTAAAGGTGTTTAGTAGAATCAATGAAACTTAAACTTTAAATTCAGAATTCAATTTTTTTCTTTTATTTCAAACGATATTGATTACGAATTGCCTTACTTATTTTTTTCATTGAATCCTATATTTTTATCAAATAATTCTCCCCGTTCTATCTCTTTTTGATTCTAACCTGCCCATTTTAAAACTTTGTTTTCTTATTCCTCACATTTCCTATTTCTTATTTCATTTTGAACTATGGAGTTATTGGCCAATCCCCAGAGTACAGGAATGTGCCCCTAAAACCAATGATCTACATCTATGCATCTACATAAATGTCGGACCAGAGCGTGAATTTTAAGCGAGGAGCTTTGAGCTACATAGACGTGAAGAACGAGAAGTGAAGATATTTGATCAGTAAACATCAAAGAAAGCTTCTCTTATAATTGATTCCCTCACATACACGTGGGATCTGCCGATTTCTTTCTTTTTTTTTTTCCGCACCATTTAGCTTAAGCATCTGCCGCAGTTATAGGAGGAAGAACAGAGCTGCCACCGATAAAAACTATACAAACGCATTCGCCGGCCAGATGCTCGGCCGTTAGGAGATCTAACCTCCCAGCCCGAGCGCGTTTCCCCCTATTAGGTGCTTGAGATGCCATATAGGAAATTGCCGCAGTGGAAGCGCCTCTTACGAGCTCGTTTATGACCGTGAGATTCCGGCAGGAAATTGAATGGCGCATGCTGCTTCCCAAGCGTTTCAACTCTGAAATAAACCGAGTGTCGGGCCGGTGAATGTTTTTACCCCTTTTTACCGGTCGGTTACCGCAGGCAGCAGCGGGTTTAGATCCCAAAAGCTCCCGCAGACGAGGCGCCAATTTAATTGCATGCCAGGGCACGGCTCGCACTATGGCTATGGGACAAGCCCAATAAAACTGTTCGTGAATATCGCACACCCTACATATCAAAGAAGCCAAAAGGGGGTGTGCAAATATTCGAAACTTTCGAAAATTGCCCTATTCGATTCGTTACTCGAATCGAATAGTCACTGTTCTGTTGAGTATACTAGTCTATGTATACTAGTGTGTTGTATACTAGTCTATGTACTAGTTTACTTATCAATAAAAATGAATTGAATTGAATTGAAATTGAATTGAGTACTCGAACTGAATACTCACTATTCAGAAATCAGAAGATTTTTTTTTCTTCGAATACGTTGCTCCGTCGACTGTGCACGATTAAACATGAAAGTAAAGCAAAAGTGCGACAACCTTCATCCCATCCATAGCGGACATAGCAGTTGACAGCACGCTGCGTCGCTCAGACAGCCAGGCGTTTCCGGCTAAAGACGATCACTCGCCATCAAATGTTATTTAGACACCCCATTCGGGAATGGGTGTTTTTAGGTACTCATTACAGATGCAGCACTGGTGCCCTCTTATCGGATTAAATACGAATGCGTTTCACCTCAATTTACTTCATATAATAGTGACACCATCGGCCACATGACCATTTAAACTAGGAAAAAAGAGCTTGTGGAATTTTTTTTTCTTCTCTGCCTTCGCCGAAGAGTTCTGGGAAGAGTTCAGAGTTGAAAAAATACACGGATATTATAACTAGCCAACATGGCTGCCTTTCAAAACTTTATATGATAATGCATGACCGCGTATGTACAGGATCCTCAGTTTGCGAACGAACTGCTTAGTTAATTGTTCCTAATGTTCCCTCTGCGCTTTTTATAAAGCAGGGTTTGTAATATGACAGAAGCTTGCTAATGATGTGAATACATACAAGGACGTGAAAATTACGCAGATGATAGCAATGACGCGCTCTTAATAACCTTGCTAAAACGCGGCAAGCACTAATGTTAATGAAAGAAAGAGCGTTTGCCACCATCCTTTTTGTGTGGTGTTTAGTAACGCCATACAGACTCCGTAGAATATTAAGGCGGCCAAGTATTGACTGCAGAGGGGAGGCGAGGCGAGGTACAGGACCGACGCCGCGCGCGAGGCACTAACCAAGGAACAATAGCGCCAATTAGACAAGACGTAGAGAGAGAGAACACTTGCCCAGTCCAGGACCCCAGCCCGGACAAAAGTGGACTTCGCAGAGGTTAATTAGACGAGCTGCAGTCGGGTACTGTCTCCGAACAGCGCGGCGCATTAATTCGGAAACACCTTTCGCTCGCAGCTTATTCAGTTAGCAATGCGGCCGTTAGGGGACGCGGCCGCCGACCCACGACTCTGCCTCGCCATAGTTGCACGCAGCGCTTTCACAGTTCTTGCGTGCTCCGTCGCGTTACTGCGCAGACCCCTTTCTCGACTCTCGTACCTTTCAATACCTTATCTGCTTCACCAAGTGCAGGGTAGTCAGCTGAACCTTACTCTGGGTAGCATACTCGCCTTTCTCACTTCTCTTCGGATTCTGAGACTCAGAACAGTGCTAAAGACTCTGCGCAAGACATTTGGGTCGGCCGCCGGGACGCAAGAAGGGAGGGGTTGGGATTAGGTAGCTGTGATTCCTGAACAGGCAGCTAATTAACTAACAGCCAAGTGACCTCATTTCCACTTCGCTCTACAATTTTTTAATAAAGAAAAAAAAAAGCACCAGCCGCTAGGCGCTTCCGACGCCTCTGACAGCAGGTAATAAATTCAGTCAACTTGTATATCACTGCAAAACACGCGTAATGGCGCCGGTGTTGTGAGACGAAGCAGGCGCAAGCCTGTTGCTTCCAACCTCGCCATTTCCTAAACCCTCGGTGAAAGCAGTTTACCTATATACCTAGAATGGTTCCACCAGTGCTCGGCCATTTGATGGAACATATGTAGAGCTTCCACTTAACGGAAATGAAAGCCCCTGTTACTGCGGGAGCTCTCGAGACGCAGGTGCAACAATCATGGGAGTGATTTGTACAGCGTGCGCCCACAGCACCCAATCTAAGTTCATGTAACGATCCCTGCAGTCATTTAAGTTCGAACTTCGCTTTCTGCTACCTGAAACATAGTACTCATCAATCTGATGCCCTCTGGCACTCATGTTTTTCAGCACAGAAGCGAGGAGAATTAAGGGCGTTAAACGGAAGCCTGGCGTTTAACGTACACGTATCTCTTTCGTATATAGCGCAGTAGTACGCACTATAGCACAGCTGCCTCCAAGCGTCGTTCTTTCTTTTTTATGTAACCTTATTGAATGAGGCTAATTTGCCGTCGCATATTGGTTATATGAGAATAATTTGTATTTCATTTATCCTCAGGATCCTGTCATTCGGCTGTTTTCAGACTTCGAGTGGGATCACTCGTTCATTATGCCAAAATAAAATTAACCGTAACGCCCGTTATACTGGTTATGAGCTTTATCCAGCGTAATTGGCGACACGTGCGTACCAAACAATCGTTATTCGGCGGCTGTCTAGTATGCCTGCTCCACGACAGACTGAATTAATCCTTAATGCTAAGCGTCTTGAAGCTGTAAAAGAAAGATGCAGTGCATGTAGACAACTGCAGACACAAATCTAACGACGGTGATTACACGCTCCCAGCCAAGGCAATTAAAATCCTCGTGTTTCACAACATATACGAGTACAAGCCGCAGGCTTGCGAAAACATGAACCGCTGCGACGCGCAGCGTCGGAAAGCTCCTATAAATAGGTAAAGCAGGAACGCCAGGCAAGAAGGGCAGACAAATACACTGATTCTTCGCTTCTTGGCTCAAAGCGGCTGTTTTGTGACTTTCATCGCAGAAAAAATTTTGAAACTTTGCTATCATGTATATAATCTTGTCCTTCTCGTAAACTCCCGGTATACTCACGGCAGTTGAATTTGTCGTAATCGCCGCAATGATGCTAGCGAGCTCGTGTGCGCAACCCACGGGCTTGCTCCGTTGAGGACGGCAGTCTGTCTCATGCCAACGCCGAAATTACGAGCAGCTCCGCTGCGTATTGTCACGTTACGTTTTGCCAGCTGGTCCGCACCAACTGCGGAAGACTAACAGCTGCGCTAGGTTACTATGCGGAACTTTTTTTCTTATGTATATACAATAATACAGCAGTTGCTGGGCAACGTGGAATCAAGCGCAAGTGCGGAGCGAAAGTCGACAAAACTTTTGAGCCGCGGTTCTGCGTGAAGGCAGGTATGGCGCGGAAGAAGCGACGAGAAGGCTTTCACTTCGCTGCACGCAACAATTGCGGTGAATCTGACGTGCGCCGCGCAGCCCTATAGCTAGCCACCTGAGACGCAGGGATTGCCGAAGTTCCAGAACGTTCCGTGCTTTGTCTTCCTCCGACAGGGGGCAGAGGCGCGACGGCGAAGCATGGCGAGCACGCTGAGAGAGTTTCCCTGCAGCTTTTAGCGTTATTGCGCCGCCAATAATCTCCCTCGAGGAATAAAATCCGGTAAAAACATTTTTTTTGTCCCCAAGGAGGTTAGCGATCAACTCTGACTCCCCCGGGGTTCCCGTGATTGGGGCCCGGACGGGTAGAGAAAAATCGCCACGTGACTATAGCAACGCTTAAAGCTTTTATTGCCTTCACGTTCTCGAGGAACAGTGCATGCCGAGGAATAAGAAATGGGAAGCAACAAAAAAAGCTTAATTTGCTCATCCTCCTTCTTTCCCGGGAGAAATGACGCCCAGCAAATGCGTCACCGCGAAAGGCATCGTGGCGCTCGGTGAGTTTCGTCTATTATAACTCGGGTGCAGCCGCCTCGGCTAGCAATCTCATAACGCAGAGCTGTGATCGAGGGGTTTCCTGCGTCCTCTGTTAGACGGGACGCCGAGAGCGATCCGGCGGGGAACGTATGTCACAGCCCAGACTGCAGCCTAGAGGGAAACGCCATCAAGCTGACACTTGGTAAGGAAAAGAAATGCCCACGGTGAAAGATGGTCGGCCCTAGTGTGTGTCCCAGAGCACGAACATTCGTGCAGGAGCGTGTAGACGTCAGTTATACCGCCCCGACGGGATTACACAAAAGCAGTCTGCTTCAGATTATCTCACCCAGATAAGAACTACGACATGCCCCGTTGAGTAGATCAATAACTTTCTTTTATGGGCCGACGACGGCTCGTGTGATGACTGTGGTAGCGAGGAGACTCTTCAGCACCTTCTCTGTGACTGTCCTCGCTACAATTTACAGAGACGATCGTTCGTACACGCGATAGCGCATTTTGACCTAAGACCTCTAACAGAGGAACTTATTTTAGAATGCCGACATCACAAGCCATCGCAGCGGAGGGCGACGAGGGCACTGTTGCAGTTTTTAAGAGCAACAGACTTGGACAAGCGGCTGTAGCCTGGACAGATGTTTATAGTGCTGCAAGTGGCTACTGTGCTGTGCCACCTGTGACCGATTGTGATTGTCGTCTGTGCTTCTTCCTTTCTTTATCTCTACTTTGCTGTCACTTTACCTCCCCCTCCCCTCTCTCCCCAGCGTAGGGTAGCAAACCGGATCTTCCCATCTGGTTAACCTCCCTGCCTTTCCCCTTTCTTCTGTCTCTCTCTCTCTTTTCTTGTATGGAACTACTCGCCCACGCGCCTAGATAAAAATAAGGGGGGGGGGGGGGGGGGGGGACAACGCCCACCAAGTGTCGACGCTAAAAAGGACAAGGTCGACGTACGTGGTTGTTCGAATTATTCGATGATTAAACGTTCATTATATGTTTCTATTTCTGTCTCTTTTTCATGCTTATCATTAACTTAATTCGCATCTTAATTACTCGTACCGTTTTGCACGAGCAATTACGGTAATGTCCATCGGGTCTCCTTGTCCGTCCTGCAACGTATAGGAGACGCTCGTTGCATTCTTCGGAAGCCTCGGAAGCCACGCATCTAAGTTGGGCGACACTATCCCAATAGCGCCTCTATTCGACGTCGTGCGGCTCCTGGCGGGCAGGATACGAACCACGCATTTGGGCGAGACGGGCCTCGCGAGCTTCGGCTGGCGCGTGCTCAACGCGCCATCGGCACTCTCACTGGGCCGTCAAACACGCGCAACCTCGGCGCCCTTGCGTTTCATCTCTTCAGCGTCGACAGCTTTCTTTCAACGCGGTAGGCATGTCGCAATTACGAAACTCTCACCTAGGCACTTTTCGCCGGCGTAGCGGAAACTGCGCCACGGGTGGCTCGCGTCCGCGCTACGCTGGAGTATAACTAGCCCTTCATACACTCTGAGATACCGCGCCGTGCTAGAGCTTCGTCAAGGCCGGCCACCGAGTGAGATCAATGGGGCCGGCGCACCGCTTTCGCCTCCGCGCGCGCTTAAAGATGACGGCGCGCATGCGCACTCAGGCGCGCTTCTCCGACATAGGTCTCATCCCTCCCGACGGAAATTGTAGGGTGCCTCGATGCGCCCACCCTCCCTCCCACCGCAGCGAGGCACTGTATCGTGATGATGATTATCATAATTGTTATTGGCCTTCCCTTTGAAATGTGGCGAGGACAAATAGTCGCCTAGCCTGCTCGATTTAATCAGGTTTCACTACATCTATCCCGCTCTAGCCTTTAGCTTATCTGATCTCTATCTTAACTTTTGTATTTAAAACTTCCATTCATATACACTACCATTACCTACTCTTGTAATGAATCCGGTTCTATCAATCGATTCTATCTTTTTCTTCCGCCAATACTCTCTCTAATCGTCTCTTACTTATCTCGGCTGCTCACCCCTTAATCATTCCTTCTTCTTTGAGTGCCCACGCTTTTGGAAGGCAGACGGAGTCCCTAAGGGTATCGCTGGTTCAATATCGTGGCATTCCGTTACGATATGCCGAGTCGTTTCCGGGCTTTCTTTTGCAGCCCACACATGCCCCCATCCTGTGGCGAATATTTTCTCCGCTAATTTTTATCCTCAGGTAGCCACCTCGGGCCTCAAATAGCAAGTTAGTTTAAGTCGACTGGCCTCAGTGACCGATTGTGAAGTGTTGGACAACCACGCGTGTTCATACTGCGAGTACTTTCTTCCCTCTCTCTCCTTTCTTTTCATCCCTTTAAAGCCCTTCCCCCGTGTAGGGTAGCAAACCAGACGTGCGTCTGGTTAACCTCCCTGCCTTTCCTTTCTTCTTTTTCCTCCTCCTCCTATAGCGTTATCATACAGATTTTTTCGCGCCTGATTTCTTTCCTGGCGTTTTTGTAGATATTCATGGTTTATTTTTGTTTCCATTTCCTTTGCATACAATTTACCGTCTCTGTTTCTCTCGCTTTCTTTTTCATGTCTCCTGGTTGTCTATTTACACTTTCAATTGCCCTGTACTTGGTTGACAGCTTTCTTCACCTTTTCCTCCATTCCGTGTCCACGCGTTTGAAGTACGGATATTTGTTAACCGGCCATTTTTTTTTCATCTATGTTCCTTAGTTTTTCTTCAAAATTGTTTTGCTCTGCACTTCTCTGACTTCAAACGAGGACCAACTCATGTCATCCTGCACAGCCTCATTTGTGGTTTTGCCGTGGGCACCCAAAGCCAGTCGGCCGACCGCCCTCGGGTTAATCTCCAACCCTGCCAAGATTTCTGATTTATTGCACAGAATTGCACTTGGCGAACGTTAGCGCTGGCACCATTACACTTTTCTAAATTCCTTGAGCCACCTAATATTTATTGCAGCCCTAAAGTGGCGCAATGTTTCATTACTGCTGCATTCCGCTTCTCTTTAATTTTTAGATGATCTTGGTGGACGCTTGAGTAGGTCTTTCCTTCGTTTATGTATATACCCAGGTATTTATATTGCTTGGCAATGAGTATGAGTAACTGTTGCATTGATACCACGTCATTACTCGTCTTTTCATTAGGGACCATAATTCCCCATTTCTCTGTGCTAAACTTAAGGCCTATTTCCCCGCTGCATTGGTATTTATTATCGCAAGACTGTAAATTGCTTGCATTGTCTGCTAGTAGCAATATGTCGTCCGCATACATCAGCCCAGGAACTTTCTGTTGCACGTTTTGGCCATTACGGATGTAAGATAGATCAAAACCTAATTCACTGCTTTCCAGTCGTCTTTCTATCTTCTTAACATAAAGCGAACCCGGGCACGCCATGCCATCTGGCCGAGGACGGATCAGTTAAGTAAGGTTGCACTATGCGGCGGCACGGCAGAGGTCGACAGCTACACAGAGACTCGCATCCCAACACGTTTACGGCTTACAGTGTCTGACTATTGCTACACATTCTCGGCATGACGAGGTATCATTTAATACCATTGTCAAGTCCATACGACATCTACAAGTCACCTAACCGACCTTATCTTTCTAGAAGTGGTTACAAGATTTTCAGATCACAGATACGCTAAATCCGTCTCAAGTCGGCTAAGACCTTGTCTTCATACAAATGCAGCACCGCCAGTACGTGCTGCCGCGTGACGAACGGGATTAAACATATCAAAAGTAACACATGGTCTTCGAAGGACGGCGTGGAACATTAAAAGCTCAACGCGGGGTAATTTTTGAGTACATGCCCTTCAACGATATGTATACGCCCGCTGTCTAATATCGAGTGGATGAGGATATGTTCCTCGGCGCAACACCATAGCCACCGAGCCACCACGACGTATGAAGAGTACACGAAGGTCTGAAGTAGTCTCCTCGAAGGTCAATTTTCGCAACGTTGTTGTGTGTCGTAACATCCAGACAGGTGTGCTACTAGATATCTTGACGGGAGGGAATTCGTTGACATCACAGTTTTACTGCTGCGCTTCCGGTCAATCAACTCGACAACTGTGACATGTGAAAATGTCGCCGAACGGCAAGTCTGCCCAAAGCTGGTCTTCACTGGCCGCGGTAGCTCAGTGGCCATGGCGTCACGGTGCTGAGCAAAAGGTCGCGGGTTCGAACCCGGCCGCGGTGGCCGCGTTACAGTGAAATCGATCGAACATTTCCCGGAAATCCAGCGAGCCACGTGTTTATAGCTCTCCGGGTGCTTTCGTTGGCACCGCTTTCCCGAAGTTTTCACGGCGGAAAGCAAACGCGACCGTCGCGCGAAAGGCCGTGGGAGTATGAGAGGGAGGGAGGCGGGGCGACGCTGTGCTCTGGTACCAAAGGCGTATCTTGCAACCGGGTGCCACTCAATCTCCCACGCGAAAGCAAGAAAGCGGGAAGGCAGCGCGGGAAGGAGGGGGGGGGGGGAAGGGGGGCAGCTTCTCCTCTGCAAAACTCCTCTGCACTTTGCCCGGTGGTGGCCGTCGCCCGCACCGTCTCTCATCTCCACACGGCTCTGACCTTTGTATGCGCTGTGCATTCACCGCTCAGTTTCCGTTGAAGCGTTAGACCGCGCGAGCCTTCGCCCGCTGCGGCAGCTGCGCTTGCTGCCAGCGTTTTGACAGTCGTTGTCTGCGGTCATTCAGTGTGATCTATTCATGTTTGCTTGTGCACACTGACACCACGATTGTTAATTCAGTTAGTAAGCGAATGTGTCCAAGTTTATGCAGCCGATAAAACCACTATCCCTACTCACTGACGCCGGCCGGCGCGCATAAGACCGCTGGCGCGTGACATACGCGCGCATGTGGTTACCGGCCTCCGACTGCCGACACCCCGCTCGCTCGAACGACCCCTCGTGGTCCTCACCATGTTGAGCACGGTGAGCAGGTACGTCTGGAGGTCCTCGTTGGAGTAGTACTCCACCATGGTGCGGTCGGCCACCAGCAGCGTCTCCACGTTACGCTCCAGGCTCACCGAGCGACGACGGCGGCGCCGACGCTGGTGCTCCCGGGGCCCAGCACGGGACCCTCCGTGGTGGTGGTGGTGGGCGGGGGACGCAGCTCCTGCGCGACACGACCACGGGACCGCATGCAGAAGAGCTCGGGCTGCCGTTCTCTTTCCCCGAGCAGCGGATGCACAAAAGCATGCTTGGGCACCGGGACAGTACATACCAGCCCTTGAGGAGGAAGAGGAGAAGACGGAAGAAAGAAGAAAAAAAAAATAGGGCACTCGTTACTCTGAGCTCGATTGTCCGAATCGCTATAGAGCCGAAGCTCAAGGACAGTTTACGCGAGGTTTGAGCAGGGAAAAAAATTCACTCAATCCTTTATCGAGGATAGACGCGCCAGTTGGAGCGATGTACATATATAGTGGTACAGGGAAATCTACTCGCGGAATACGACGAACGAGCCGCTTTAGTTGTAGAATAAGCGCGACCACGCAGAGATGCGATCATTGGCGACACGTGGGTTTTCTAATGGGTGTTCGGCGGTAAGCTGATGAAACAGCTGCTTCTGTTGACGTCGCAGTGACATTCATGTTGGATGAAGGAACAAACACGGCCCTAAGTAAATGGGTCTGTGAGTGTCGAAGTGTACCAAAAATTCCAATTTTGAGGAAAAATGTTTCGCCGTTACATACGTCACGACAACTTCCAGACTCCCGATGTCAAGAACAGTATCGGCAAGTTGATAACTCCATTTTGGAAACAACCCATTTTATACAGCTACATAAAGTGAGAACCAGTGCCAAATGCCGTAACGAAACCCGGGACAGAAACCCGAATAAATGCCACCCCTCAGTATGCTCTCTTAAAATCCCAGTTAGAATGACAGAGGTGCGCTCAGCGGCAGATCGCAAGTTTTCATTTCTTAGAGCATTCACAGTCTACCCATAGCTGTCCGGCGAACGTCGCCACTAATCTGTTTCTCACGAATGCCCTTTGACCTAACGCAAGCGCATATGACATACGCAATTCAGGTTTCGTGTCTCTCTGTATGCCCTTCCGTCTCTCTGCTCGACACCTGCCACTCACCTTTGGTAGCGCAGAACGACGAGGCCTCCTGTCGGTCGACATCCTGAGCGCGCGAGAGCCACTCTTCGGGAAAATCACCGCCCGAGGTGGCGGATCGTTTGTAGACCAGATGAGGCTGAGGGTCGTGACCCCGCGGCGGTTCTAGCGGCTCCACGAGGTAGTCATCGCGCTCAGTGCGCACGAAGCCGGCCTGTCAACAAAGAGGATAAGCACAGTCAGGAGAGGAAGACAGGATCAAGGATTTGGGGAGCGGAAGAGACACATTGGGAAGATAGTTAAGCAGAACAACTGAAATATCATTTGGTCGACTACCCTACACTAAGCAAGAGAGAGGCGCGGTACGAAAACAAGATCGAGATGCAGACGTGCCATGCACTCCGTTTCAACGTAGCGTTGCACACGAGTGGAGGATACGAAGCCTGATCCGCCAATCGAGGCTGTGTTCGAAACTGATCACACGCCGCTTTCACCGTGGAGGGTCATGCGGCACAGGAACTCGTGCATTCGCTCGACTGCGCTCCTGGGTGGACGTCGCCAGACGTAGCATTCACTGATGTGTCAAATTATTATGAAACAGTGTAGGCACGGACGTCGTGTACAAGTTGCGACATCGCACAATGAAAGACGCGTGCATAGGCCAGCAAGCACAGAAAACGCAGCAGTGTATTTTTAACACCTCGTGCACTGACGACGTCGGTACTTTTTTTATCTTTCTATCCGTCTTTTGTTTAGCATCTCTTTATCAGTCTAAGCGCTTTAATTCAAAGAAATTTAACCCTACTGATACATAAAAAAGAAAAAACTCAGGTTTGGACCTTTCCACGCCTCCTTTCCGAAATGCAGTTGACAACGTGTAAAAGGCCTTCATATGCTCTTTACCTCCCGCTCTAAAGGCCGCCAGTTACGCACACGACGGATCAGTCGTACAAAATGATGATGACAGATTGGCAATGTTGTGGCCGTTTCTTTGTCGCTCATCGACAAGGGCGGGCACTCAGTGCATCCTGTGCTTCCTGCGGTGTAATAGAAACACCTAACAAACTTCACAAGCCCCTTAACATATCTAGACACTTAATACTGGACTGTCCCTCCGACAGCACGCAGCGGACTGCACTTTACAGAGACTACGATTCACTATATATACCCGCCGTGGTTTCTCAGTGACTATGGTGTTGCGCTGCTGAGCACGAGGTCGCGGGACCGAATCCCGGCCACGGCGGCCGCATTTCGACGGGGGTGAAATGCGAAAACACCCGGGTACTTAAATTTAGGTGCACGTTAAACAACCCCAGGTGGTCCAAATTATTCCGGAGTCCCCTACTGCGGCTTGCCTTATAATGAGGTCGCGGTTTTGTCACGTAAAACCCCATAATTTATTTTTTAACTACAATTCACTGGGCTTACACCATGCGCTACAATGGACATTGTGATTGTTTGTATGTAAACATAACATTAATAATAATAAAATAATAATCGCGGATGTAAATCATTAAGCACGCTTCGCTTTCCTATGTGTTAACGTATGCACCAACTTTCAGTTGCCATGTGACGTGATTTGTTACAAAGTCAGCGGTAACTGCACTATTCTGACCGGGTCTGTTTATTTGCTGCGGTTTCGTCTTGGTGCACAAATTCGCTACCTCCTCGACAAAAGTTTATTCTGCTGCTGTTAGTATTTCTGTGTGTTTTTCGTATGCGCAAGGCTGTACGTGTGTCTTCAGCGACCACGCAAGCCCGTCGTATAGTCTGCGGTTTCCGTCGTCGGCGCATCACGAAGGCGGTGGCTTTGTCGCACGCAGACTCCGAGTACGGCGAAGCCCGCTTGTCAGGCGGAAAGAAGCCGAAGGTTGTTTGGAAACTGGTTAAGTTTTCGTTCCATTATGGGCGGGAGAGACAAATATAAAGGGACTGAAGAAATCGTGAGAATAAAAGTGGCACTAGAAGAACTTGAAAGGCTGAAGTGAAAGTTTACGATAAACTGATTTCACAAAACAAAAGCGCAATCGAGCGCGACAACTTAAAGAACAAAAGAACACGGCTATTCAAATGCGTGCCAGTGGCGACACATGGGTTATCTTAAGGTTTTTTGGCAGTCAAATGATGAAAGAAGTAACCGCAAGCGGTTTTACGACACAAAAGGAGAGCTGGCATAAAAGGATAAGCGAGCGCAACGAGGTGGGCGAGAACCATGAACTGAAGCAAATAAATAGGAAGAAATACAAGAGGCAAATTGTTAGTTGACTGCTTTCTGCCCCGCGGCAACCACAGTTGAAACATCCTTTTTAAGTTTTGCGTCACATATAAAACTAACAAGCCTCATCGCAAGTACAGATCTTCACCTAAACGGGTGCCGCTCGGTTAGTCACTGTAAACGGGTGATATTTCACGTGTGCCGCCCAGCGAATCACACAGACGTCCGCAGAAGGGAAAGATCATTCTACCCTTTCTCCCAGAAGACATTCTTAGCAGCACGTGGTAGCCTCCAGACATAGCACGAAGCATTCTCCAAGCTTGATTTTTTTTTTCTTCACTTGTTGGGCGTGGTTGAACGGAAAGAGGCAGAATACGGACGGGGGCCGCTGAAGGTGTAAAAAGAAGTGCCAGCGCATACAAATAGCTTCCGCAACAAGGGGACGTTAGAAGCATAACTGTTGATTCCGTTACAGAAAACAAAAGGGCGCGGTACTCTTGCCACAGAAGCGGTTTTTCTCGAGGTCACCCGCCGACTTCCGTTTCACGAAACGTACGTCATCGCCCGACATGGCTCAACACGGGACAGCACACATATATCGAGTCGGCGTACAGTACGTATAGCCATCTATTCTATCCCCGCAGACATGTCAGTTGCCGGCTTTGTTCTGTACGGAACGAAACAACAAACGCTACCTAAACATCCTCAATGCAAAAAATGTACGCCTTCAAGTCCCCCCATACCATTCCTTTAATAAATCGAATTTATTTTGCTCCTTATGCCGTTTTAAAAGGAATTAGCTTTCGTTTGTTCTTTCGCCCGTTTGCGTATTTGAACGTCAACTAGCTCTTTTGAGAAGCACGCGCGGTTACGCGAGAGGTTTGTGGCGTCTGAAAATTTAGATCCTATAGTCTGTGGGTGCACTGTGTCGCGTTTCTCCACTGCTAAATATTTTCTTGTCTTGTGGTACATGCTGTCGAAATGTACTCTTCTTCCATGTGTAACACATATTTCAATGCCATACACTTGAAAACCTTTGTGTGACTACTTTCATTGTTCCTATGAGACGCAGCAGGCCGCAGATTCTGCAGTAACCTAGTTTGGTTCAGAAATCAAATAGCCGTTTTATTTTTTTATTTTTTTTATGTCTGCTGGTTTACGCCAAAAAATATGATAGGATACAACAAACCCTGGCCAGATACAACAAAACACAAGTCGTTAACGACAGATATTTGTTTCTTGTTTAACGCAGACGTCAAGGATTCGAAGCTGCCCTGAGTTTTGAAAGTGAGCTGCAGTGCTCGAACGAGACGCAATACAATAGGAAAGACGCAAGCACACACTGGACGAAGCATGGACTTCAAAACTAATTTATTCACTTTAGGCGAGCGAGGTGTACAAGTACAGTGTGCATGTGCGTGTTTTTTTTTTTTTTTTTTTGTCTTTTTGTGTTCCCTTAGACCTTCCTGAGTGCAGGGTCAGAGAGAGAGAGAGAGCGATGCATAAACACTACACAAACGTAGAAAGTAAATACTAATACATGAAATACACGACAATGAGCTTGTCATAAAATGGTACTCTGTCACATTATTCGTTAGTGAATTGCCAGTTGTACGTTGCGTGAAAAAAAAAAAAGGCTGTGCTGCAGGGCTATGCTCCAAATTATTCAATATTCTTTATTACAATTCCTTTTTTGCGTCACATGGTTGAGGGCTTTGTGAGCTGCTCACAATGCTTTTTTCTCACCCATGTGTGTATGAAAAAAGAAAAAGAAAAAAAAAGAAGCATTGCTATAGGACCGTGAAATATTCGCCGCACGAAGAATGCTGCTATGAGGTCAGCAAGAAGCTACACGTTAGTTTCGATCTGTTGCCGCTGATTCTACCACTGTAAAGATTTCAGCGTAGGTACGGCGCCAGTTGTAATGCATTCTTTTGATCGCGCTTAAAAATTTCCTTTCACTTTTGCAACTCGCATCGACCGATGTGAGCATGCAGTGGCATCGCAAAAGCAAAGTAACCTCTAATTATTCACCTTGTAAAGAAACTGGTCGTTGATAACGAGGCCAGCTTGACTGCTCGCCCTTAAACAGCGCAAAAACAGCCGCAGCAGAGGTACAAGGCTTTCCGCCCGTCTCGACCAAAACCACGAGTGCAAACTTAAATCACCTTTTCCTTTTATTTATTTATTTTTTCTGTCGAGAACGAATCTATACCTAAGCTAAGAAAGGAGTCGAACATATTTTTACATTTCACTTTTCAGAACGATCGAAACTCGAGCACTTATGTTCTTCGCCGCGTTGAACCAGACTAATGAGGGGCGGTTCGTCTGACGAGCAGAGCATGTCGTTAATGCCGACGTTTGATTAATGGGCCAGCACCACCCACTAGAAACAACAATAACAATAATAATAAATTCTGAACATTTGTTCTTAGAACCAAAGTAGACCAAAGCAGAACTTTCTGCTGACGAGCCGTCGTTAACCGACGTTTGGAGATAGAAGTTTAGCTCACCCGTGCAAAAATCACGCATGATATTTAACAACATCTCAAAGGAAATTTATTAAAGCAACGAAACGTCAATGAAAACACAATGAAATTTTAACAAATTTTGTGGCGGCAAGTATTGCGAGTACGACAATCACGAGCGAACGGCCGGCGAAATTTGGTTAGTTTCTCCTGGTCGCAGGCACAAGATGCGGCAGCTGCCTTCAGGCAAAACTTCCATGTAAACTGCTCCCCCCTGCCCTCTTGCTCCCTCCGCGGTACACAAACCTGCCTTTTCTAACACTGAACTAAATATGCGCTGGCAGGGCCGTTACTTTCATTAATGATATTCGAACGGATGTTGGCGAGAGACTTGAAGCTGTAAAAACGTTTTCACGTTAATGAAACAACAAACGAGTTTGTGCAGGCACCAGGAAGGCTGAAAAGTACAAACATCAATTCTTCTTGGCGCATCCTGCATTTCATTACCTGAACATAAGGAAACGCAGCGCAACTCCTTGCTTGACCTCCTTTCCTGGTACACATACTTAAAAATAAAACGAAAACTGACATAAAAAGAAAGAAAGAAAGAAAGAAAGAAAGAAAGAAAGAAAGAAAGAAAGAAAGAAAGAAAGAAAGAAAGAAAGAAAGAAAGAAAGAAAGAAAGAAAGAAAGAAAGAAAGAAAGAAAGAAAGAAAGAAAGAAAGAAAGAAAGAAAGAAAGAAAGCTTTATTTCGGCTTCAGCAAATTTACTCAACAATGCGAGAAAGGGTGAGTGAGCGAGAGCGGGGAAGAGACAATGAGGAACGGAGGAAGAAGGATCAAAAACCCGAGGTTTGGAGGAAATAATCAAAGTGAGCCCACACGTACACTTCTTTCTTCCGAAAGAGCGGGCCAACCGCCCGCTCTAATGACGAGCAGATCCAGATGAGCGTCACACAGTCCTGCTGCAGGAATTCGCCCCGAGGGCGGCTGGGAAACATTCAACGAATCGGGCTCTCGAGCATGTACGTAACATCACATCTCGGTTCCCGCACCGAAGCATAATACACGCCGCTGCTCCCTGCACGGAAGCGGCGAATGGACCGAGAGGTCCGCTGCGCGGCGCTGATTGAAGTCCGCGCGAGCGGAAGAAGGCACGTCGAGCTTTGTAGATGATTATTTATGCGCACTAGGGGCACTCCGCGAAATTACGAGAGCAGACACGCGGAATCTTCTATAACATCCCTTGTTCACCGAGAGTTGTACTCGCGTCCGCAAACGCTCTACCTGGAAACGTGAGAGCAACCTCGCCGTCTTTCACGTTGGAAACGTCTGGGTTAAATATGACGTAAAGTAAAAGCACAGCGCGCTTTCAATTGTGCTATGCTCGCGGCGTTCACTTCCTTTATGCTTTGTGAACATCTGTATCGGCCCACGTACCGCATGTTATGCGGTGCGTTACTTTCTGAGCTTGAAGCGAAGGGTCGGACGGGAGTTCAACCCGGAAATTAAGGGTACGAGCTCGAGAATGCAAGAGGAGGTTGCTGACACATCTCTAGATTATGCATGGCGCGGCTGCCCTGTAAGGGCGGAGACGGAGAGAGAGAAAAGAGGAAAAGCAACGGTACTTCAACTGCAAGACAACGGCGAAAAATAAAAATAAAAAGGCTTCACTGCAAGCGCCAATTGTACTCCTATCTATACAAATAAGGAAGATAATGCTATCGGGATCGATACTTAGTAAGTGCTTTTCTTTATTTTATTATGTCCACCTTTCGTCACTGGTTCTCTTGCCGCTTACGCCGCCAGTATCGGAGGCACCCGCGACTTGCGGAGCGATAAGAAAAAAACAAGAAGAAAGAAAGACGGAACCGAAGCAAAAGAATTGTTACGATACACGTCCCCTGCAGGACTTCTTACAAGGGTGTTTCAACCGCATCCGTATGGCTCACTCCTGCAACCCTGGAACTAAGATGTCGGGACAACACATCGACGCCGCTAGACAACCACTGAGAACGAAGAGCCACGTTGCTAACTTTTCACTGCGATAATCACTACACCGTCGCGCAGCGACAGGCTAACAACTTTGTTCATCGCTCTCCGAAGATTGTCAGAGGCGTCGATGTACGTTGTTCCAATATCTCCGTTCCAGTATTTCGGAAGAATGCGCTAAGAAGGAAGCAAGAGAAAGATCCGAGTCGTACCGCATAGCAACGCCAATCGGCGTCATCTTCTTCACTCGTAGACTTTGTAGATAGCAGCGTCATTCGCTCTTGGAATGCAGCCTCGTATTTTTCAACGGAACATGCCGGGCGCGTTTTCTCGCGGAAACTGAAAGGTATTTGTCAGTTGTCACTGACGCGGGACGTTCCGATACTTTAGAAAAGCAGGGGGAGGTTTTTCAACTAGCCTCGCAGACATTCTGTAGTTGACAGGCACCAGGAATAGCGTTGTCAGTAACAAGAACGAACTGATTGCTCAATCTCGGGAATTTGAACGTGTGCCGTCGCTTCCTTTATTCGATTCAGCTTGAGTTCGAACAGAGCGGTTGCCATTTCTCCACTAGCTTCATGGCGTGGATCCACAATCTTGGGTAGCGCGACTTCACTGCCTGCGTTCTTTCTTTATTTCTTCCTTCCTTTCTTTCTTCCTTTCTTTCTTCTTTTTCTTTCTTGTTTGTTTACAATCCAATGAGGAAACGGCAACATCGTCATATCGAAACGCGCGGTACGCGCTGCAGTGCTTCAGTGTTACGAAGACTGGCGCGTTCGTGCTGAGAATACAAAGCACGTCACGCACCTAAGCATACGGCAGCTGAATGTGACTTACGCGTTTGAGGGTGCGTTTGTATTAAAAAAAATGAAATGAACTTATTCAAATGTCTTCATAGATATGCATGCCACGTAGTCGGAAATTGTCCGTTACTTGGGGCTGATACGTGCGCGACAACTAGCACGTCTTCGAGTAAGATACGCTATTTCTTCTTCTCGCTTTTTATCTCAATAAAGAAAGACGGGGAAAAACTAGGGAAAAATTAGGGGAGAGAAATTAGGGGAAAAAGACAGCCGTCTTAAAGTTCACAGAGGGTAAGCAGTCAAACTGGAACCGCGCAGCACGTGTCTTTCTTTTCAATTCTTCGAAATTCGAGTTTCCCCAGCGGCATATGTGCCTGTGTAGGCACTTCGTGAACTGCCCAACTGATTGAGCTGCCAAAGACAGGCGGGCACTGTTTGACGTCTTGGATATGCATGATACTTGAGCACTGCCGAGGTAGAATCGCGTATCAAAAAAAGAAAAGGGGGGGGGGGGGGGGAAGCAATACGATGGGCCCTCGAGTATAGAACCCAAAAACGCACATGTGGGAAGAATCTATGTGAAGTGGTTAATTAAAAGCTACACAACTTCAATGTACCCACTTACAATTATGTTTGTTTTCATCCTATACAACGTCTAACCTCATGCAACGTTTATATTTAGGCACCGCACAAGTCACAACTTTGTTCTCACGCAATATTAGTGTTAATGCATTATATACACCATTCACAAGCTACGTCGAAATGCAAACGCCATATCAGGCGAGTGCACAGAGTGACGATGTCTCACGAGTACGAAGGCGATGAAAGTATGGTGATGAGAGCTGCATGCACAAAGAAGAACAACACATATGTAAACATAATTATGCATTCTCTACTGTGGCACATGGCCATTCTGAAGAATTGGTGCAAGAATAGGCGTATAACCAGTTGAACATTTATACCGAATGGCCCAAAAATTAAATTGCTCAAAAAAATTAAGAAAACTAATTAACGCTGGCGAGTGGCTTATGTGGGTGGCCATCGCATCAGGACGTGTTGCTGCCGGGCGAGTTGGCACTTACTGAACGGCATCTTGCATGTATGAGGAGCTTTCGCTCGGCCGCTCCTATCTGAATACGTGGGAACACAGAAATCGTTTCCTTTGGCAACCACGGCATGGATTTTTATGAGGTTGCATTTAAAAGAAAAAAATGTTGCAATCTAGTGACTGTAGCTAGCAGATTTTTATTTAGGCCGTAAATTCTTTAACAAGAATTATTGAACAAAACAAAAGATCAAGAAACTCATCTATCAAGTTTACAACTCAAACTCGGCAATGAAAAGCGACATCGCAATTACGTAAAGCGCACATAATATATTTAAAGTGGACAAAATTGTCGTATTATGCATCACCTTGGAATACACCACTAATTTGTTAGTTCGACTTTTGCAAAACCCTCGCAATTATTGTAACAAATTCACGTAAGCTGTAACTTCATATATCAAGTTTGTCCGCTTTAGATCGTCTAACAGGTGCAGTTTACAGAAGTGCGATATCTGTTTTACGTGCAGTGTTACGGATGCGTAAACTTCGTGCTTAAACTTTCTTTGAGCTTGCGAATTTTCGGGAACTTATGTAAAAAATTCCAGGCTCTAAACCTAGATTCTACGTACTTCCTATAGTTACTAGAATACAACGTTCTCCGTCAAATGCAACGAATTTCATTCAACTCGAGCGAGCGGTCAACTCATAAAAACATTTCTCCGTTTTACGTGTATTTGAATGGGGAAATCTGATCTGGTTCCGAGCTAAATCTTGCTCTTAAGGCGCGAGAGAATCTTCTTACGGGAAACACAAGGCGCCATGGCCTATGTTTGCCTTCCGCGTGTGAGCGTTCTTTCGCGCTTTGCAAGACGTCGCTGCGTAGCCACTTGGCTGCGCGCTGGTTCTTCGTCTTCGAGAGATACCGTTTTCCACGCCCTTCGAACAAGCGGGCCACGTAGCTCGGCGAAATAATCGCGGCGGTGGAGTTTGTTCTCCACAACGTGATGAGGGTCTCGTGCGAGCGGTGGTTGGTAAAACTCTCCCAGCTGAAGAGAGAGAGAGGCGGGGGGGAGGGGGGGGGGGGCGGTCGTACCCCAAGTATCGGCGGTGCCGTGCCGGCGTGATCGGTGTGTTTCTATAGCTGCACGCGCAGTCAAGGTCGGCGGCAACCGCACTCATGTTCTCGATTAGCTATCGCTCCAGGATCGAGCGTCCCCCTTCACATTCGCTGGCCTGCCCCGATATACCCGGAACCACTGGCAACTGGACAAAGTGCACTCACTACGTATACGAGTGCACCGCCGGGGAATCCGGCTCACGCGAATCAGCTGGCCGTTATCGGAATCCCGATACTTCACGATCATCGATCGCGCCAGTGTTCGAAACGGAAACTCAATGGCTCTGCTGAACCTCAAAGGGCCGCGGCCTAGCTGGACACGAATGGGCGCGGGAATATTACAATAAGTCCACTAGTAATAATAGTACGTACTTAACTACAACACTGCTTCGCGAACCAAGCCCTATCTTCCAAAGCCCTCTAAGTACACGCAGTATACGTCAGTATATAGGTACGTACAACTGCAGGATCGAAGGAAGCGCGATGTCCGAGTGAGTAGCCTTCGAAACATTCAGCGACCTATGACACCGTGCTGCTGAAATTTCAAGTTAAGCGGATTTTAGGTTGAAATACAACATGTCGCCTTTTCCGCGTGCTTTTGCACTTGATCCAAGAAAGCACGCGCCACCGCGGCGACGCAGAATGTAGCAGGGGTTCAGGAGCTAGAATTATTGCGCTTTACTCGTTGGTCAATACGTGAGCCCCTCGTGGCTGATGGCCGGGCCCTTCTCGTTATCGGCGACCGAGTTGGAAGAGAGAGAGAGAGAGAGAGTCACGAGGTGCATCACGGACGATTGCTGAGGGAACGACGCTCACAAGAGGTGTGTATGCCAACTGGTACAGCGTGTCGTCGACGAGCCGCTGCGGTTCCTTGTGCCAAAATGACGCCAATAAAGCTTCCTCAGTATATAATTTCTACTATTTCTTTCCTACGGAATACTATGCGACTCATACCACGTCTGCATTAAAAACATCAGATAGAGTGTATTTCCGGCTAAAAGGAAGGGTACATAAGAAGATAAATGTAAGACATCAGTTTCTTAGGGTCACCCGTCGCTGATACAAATTTGTGCAACGGCAGCGGCAAGGCTCATCTATAGAACTAACGTCCGCCTTGGAAGTCGTGGACCTTTGTAATCAATAGGTGTTATCACTGAGGGAGCGACACAACTAGCAATCGTTCTGGTTAAAAACAACTCCACGTGAATTCAATTGCTCCCGAGAGAAAAGTTTTAAAAAAAAGAAGAAGAAGAAGCCCTTCCTTCGCGCTTAGTGCGCTCAAGCAAATATATTCGGTATAAGCGATTAGCGATCTTAGGATGCCGAGTAGGCGCGCGTCATGATAGAGAGAGAGAGGGGGAGTTTAATGATACGAAATGTGGAGGTGTCGGCCTGGGGTATATTCCTCTAGCCAGCTACTCGGCGTTGGGGGAAGGGAAAGAGGGAAGGAAAGAGGGAATAAAGACGCGCATGATGAAAGAACACTATAAGACATAGTGCCGACTGCATTTTAAGTCATGACGTGAACGACAACGTGCGTAGAGATTTTTCTTTTTCTATATCCGGTTTCTTATTGCTTTTCTGAGGATTTTTGTTGTTGCCTCTTTTGATGCGTAGTGTCGTCTATTAGCGCTGAGCCTTTAGAATAGCCGCCTCTAAAGAGCCCTGCGTTTTCATCTTACCACCGCGCACACAAAACACCGCACCGCGTCGACCTCAACGAATATCTTAGTTTCCTTTCACACCTCCGCTCGACAGCATCCACGGCCTGTGGGTTAGGTTTCCCCTCGAAGCAAGCGCGCGCGTTGCGCGAAAGCCTCCTCGCGGGCGCTCTCTCTTCGTGCACACGAGACGCTGCAGTTTCAGCACAGACCACGTCCATGCAATACCCCGTCCGCGGGGTTCGCGGGGCACACGAGAGCGACAGCCGAGATGGCGAAAAAAAAACCCACCAGGCCATTGCAAGTGGACAGCGCCAGGCTTCCGTTCCCACCGCGCAGGGAACCCGTGTAGAAGCAGCCCGGATTGGATATCCGGGTCAGGTTGCGCACGCCGTAGCCCGGAGACAATCCGTAGCCGATCCGGCGTTCCAGCACGAAGCCGGGCGCCAGCAGGCGGCCGTTGGGCTCGAGGCGGAGCAGCAGCGGCGGCTCGGCGCCCGGCAGCGGCAGCCGCACGTGGATGCTGGGGTCGACTCCCAGCTCCGGGGACCTGCGCCGGCGGCGGGCGGCGGCGTGCTGCGCGTTGGCGGCGTGGTGAACCGCGTGGCTCAGGAAGCGGCCGGCCGCGGTCACCCGCTGCGGGTGCACGACGGCCGAGTTCTCCGCGGGCAGCTCGTCTGCGAATGCCGGGAAATTGGGAACACGTCAACGAATGCGTCCTTACATACAGGCCGCGCGAAAGCACGCGTCAATTAGGAGTAGTTCCTCTCGTGTTATTGCATTGCACACAGGAACGTGGGTATGATCGTAGACACGTTCGAAGTAATGGCAATGGCGAGAGCGGATAAACGGAGAGAGTATATATGAGATACGTATAGCAAATATCGCAAGATATTGTGCCATGCCTCTTCTATGTATGGCACTAAACGCAACAGATACGCCCGCGGGCCACGCACCGACACAAACGCTCACGCAGAACGCTCGCGTACATAACATTTCAGCTATAAACGGGGACTACGTGTTGGCGCGACGAAGAACGCGAGGCAGCTGCCGCTGCGCGGCAGAAACAGTGCCCTGGAGACTACCAGAAGTCTCAGAACACTGGCGTGCACTGAGGGCGTCGCCAGCGCGATTGCAGGCGTCGCACTTCGATGGTACGTGCTCGAGACGAGACCGGCGGGAAGCCATCGGCGTTTGTCGGCGCCCAATGAAAGGATTACGTGGCTTCAGCTTGAAGTTTGCTGTCCGTTCCGCTCGGACCAGTGCATGCACCACGGCACGCGCGCCGTCGATACCGTGACAGTACAGCGGCAACATTGTGCATGTAATTGCTATAGAAATAAACAAATAAGTAAATTTCTCGAGCACCCTCAGCCGAGACATTGCACGGTCGTGGCCAGGCCGCGCGATGCAGCGGCGCCGACTGACAGCCGGCGCCCACCGCGCGACGCGGGTATATAGGAGAACAAAGGCGTCACACAATGCCAGCTACGGGGCGCGCCAGAAGTTCACCGGGAGCGCGGGACAGGCACGTACGCCGGCGCCGGCCCAAAACAGAAAGCAGAGCGCGGCCGCGTCACCAACGATTGCGTCATGGGCCCTGAATGTTTACAAATGCGTACGCCCGCATGCCACGCGAGTTTCAAACGACGCGAGGCGCTCACCTCATGACGTGCTCGCGCCGGCGCGCGGTGTGTGTACGTGTGTACCACGCACCCGCCCCGCCGTGGAACTTCTCGCGCTGTGGTGTATATGTATTATACACACTCTAGCTTGGGAATGAGTGCCCTTAAAGTGCGATTAAGCACATTAGTGAGACAGAGAGAAGAGTAGGAAAAGGGGGCTCCTCCTGGGTGCACGCGAGCCTAAGAGAGGCGCCGCCGGTCGAATACGAAGAGTTTTATACAACATGCAGTACACATGCAGACGGCGTTGTTGGGGCGAGCCCTACGCCCCCTCCCTTCCAGTACGCACGAACACCACACAAACACGCACAGCACACACACGCATCATCTTTCAAGTCATTAAACAATGCTAGTATGCGGAAGGGACAAGGCAAGTCATCACCCGCTGCACTGGAAGCGGGTGTCATTCTTGTCATATTCAGAGCCGCTACTTCAGTGCCGACAGGTTTTTCCCTTTTCTTTATTCGTCGTGAAGGGCGACGCTATCTTCTAGCATGCAGTGGGCACCAATGGTCAGCTAATGTGTTCGCTCGGGAGATGTTCCCTGCATTAATAGCACATTTACGGCGACATACGCAACCCAGCGGCAGAAATGAAGTGTACAAGTATATATAGGAAGGCCGGCCCGTGCCAACACGCATACCGTGCAGATCTCATGTCAGCACGCACACCAGCGTCACACCAATACCGCTGCTTCAATCAGTATTTGACGTAGACCGCGCCTTGCAAATGCTTCACCGAAAGGCAAAACGTGTTCTGATCAACGTACATGAAACGCCCCAGTGCGAACAACGCCGCTGCACAGGCAGCCTCGTTCCAAACGCGAAATACCGACGGCCTATAATAGAGACCAGCGGCGCTGCATTCAGTTAGGTGCACGCCGCAGCGAACCTAGCAGTTTCACGCTGCAGGTGACGAAGCGCAACTCGCGAATACAGAAACAAAAAGAGTTGGAAAGGGTTACACACACCATAAGAAAAGGGAACACAAACGCAGTACGACAAACACTGTACGGAGCACGGCACACCGCAATGCATAATGCAGCGCGAGACAGCTACAGAAAGTACAACCCCCAGACAGCGCACCGTGTACTTTACCGCTTCGCACTGACATAACAACAATAAAACACGATGAAGTCATTTGCTGCGCTGTCGTCGCTCGCAGACGACCACGGCTACAACACAACGATATATAGAGCCGCGTGTGTGTGTCACATAGCGAAGCACAAAGCGCGCTTGGCGTCCCCAAAGACCCATTCTCGCTGGAATTTGTTTTGCGCCAGCAGCCGGAAGCCGGGTGTGGCGCGGTTCTCATACGAAAGCCGCGACACCACTCGGACGCGAAACGGAGCAAGACAGCGTCGTTGAGGAAGAGTCACGAGATCTAATATGGCAATCTTATACCGTTGGTTCTTTTCGTCATCGTCGTAAACCGAAAGGCAGGACAGGTAAGAGGAGGAAGAAAAGGCCGTGCTGTTTCTTCACCGCAGAGCACCAGTACCCCAAACGAAGATGACCCGGACTCCTCGGAAGAAGCTTGCTTGCGCCAATCTGCAAATGTTTGCTCCAACCGATACCGCGCAGAACACTGCAAGATTACTGCGCGTAACGCCGCACCAGCTATTGCGTCGCTGATTCGCATCAAAACGCTCAGAGGTTCCTGCGACGGACACTGCCAGACACCGGCGGCGGACGTCAAAACTAATTTCGAAGTTAGCTTATCACAGCTATCGCTGTAGTATAAGTTGTGTCTAACGAAAAAAAGAAGAAAGAGAAAAGAGGGAAAACGACCGATTTTTCAACACGAAGAACCTGCAGCACGCAATTCCGCTTTGCCGTGCAGCAGACCTTTCCAACAACGCCGAGGAAAGGGAACCATCGTTTCTCTTCCTTCCCCTCTTCGTCCAACGCTCGCCCTTACATTCCCGCGAGCATGAGCCGGGGTTGTTGTTTAGCGCGCGTCCCTACTGCAGGCCGATCTGTTTTTACAGGGGCAGTGGTCGTCACCCCGAGCATGTTTGCCACCTCGCGAGTAAATTGGGCCCCGCTTGCCCTTGCCCATGTTACAGCTTCCTCGTAATCAGCGGTTAAAGCGAAAATTACGCCGTTTACCCTCGGAGGTGGCGAGGATGAGAAAGGGATCGAAAAGAAGGACCCGCTGCGAACTGACGTCACGGCATAAAGAGGCAAAAAAAAGTGCGCAAAGGAGACTGAAAGCGAGGCGGCAACAGTTTCACTGGAATGGCGCAAAGAAAATATATATTATGTACAGTGTCATCGGCCTAAGAAACACACCGCCATGCAGTATGGAATAAGCGACCGCTATTCCTATTCCTACGCTAGCGCAAGACAGGGTTGTAATTGGAGATCGCAGGGAGAGGCCTTCGTCCTGCAGTGGACATAAAATAGGCTGACGATGATGATTCCTATTGTTACATTCGATAGATTAACAAACTGATAACACGCAAGAAACTACTTCGGCCGTAATTATCTTCTTAAAATAGAGAAGGCCAGATCCACTTTGACAATGACGTCGTTACACTAACGCGTTCGTTATAACGTGAACGTTTCACGAGCGACCTTGCACGTATAAGTGCAAGTGTTGGCAGAATATTCCCGCGAACGTTCCCTTAGGTGAGCATTAAAAACACGAGAGATATAGTTTCAGCACAACAAAATGAAAAGCATACCATTCGGGTCGGTAACTTTACCTTTTAAACACACGATAACGGAAATATATCCTTCTCTACATTTACGCGTTGAGCGGAAAACATAATCGAGTCCGCACACCCGACGCTGGCAGCAGGTTCGTCGCTGGCACGCGCCCCAACGGCGTCAGAAGGAAAAAAAAAAAAAAGAAAGAAAAAAAAACGCGCGCACTCAACCAGAGCCTAGTCAGGCCGTTAGCCCCCCTCGTGGAAAGGTTTTGCAGCAGCCCTATCTGCGAGGGGGGGGGCTTATACGTCCGGGGGAAACAAAGTGAAAACGACCCGTCAGATAAGGCTGTCATTTGTTGCGGGCGATTAGCGTAGAGTGTCACGCAGGTTTATCGCGCGGAGAGGCCCCCACCACACCGGCGCCTTACTACGTCAACATACGCAGGCGCCTGTTGACGGTCGCCGCACACGTCGTTGAATGGACTCGCGGCTGCGTGCGTATGTGTCTGTATGGTAAACGGCGCTGACGCGCACACGCTTGCAGAAGCAAGGCTTTTCCCTTCCAAACTCCCCTCTCCCACCAGCCTTCCCATTTCCATCACGCGACTCGGCTCGCACGTGCTGAGAGCGGTCGGCCACTGACGTCAGCTTGGAGTAGCGGTTTTCTCTATTTGTTGACGCCGCACATCTTGACGTCGCAGCCGGTCAACGTATAGCACATGTTACCTCTTCGCAATTTGGAGTTACTGAGAATCGGCTGTAGGGAAGTCAAATTGAGCCGGCCATGTAATATATGTGCATACAGATAACCGATCCCGTATCGGTTATCAGAACAAGTACCACAGGAAGAAAAACGCAGTGCGTGGCAGTGGAGGATTCAGATGGAGCAATGCAACTAATAAATTTTCGGGTATCGCGTGGTTTTTGTTTAACTAAGCAGGTACAGAAAATGTTTGTATGGATACCTCTGCACCCAGAGACATGACAGAGAGGCGTTAGCGCAGACCGAAAGTCTTTATTCAACTCTGTGCTTAGGGCGTGCTTAACTATAGAACCATCTGGCGACGGAGGAGTGAAGGACTTGCGGCTGCGTGTATTAAGTAGTAGAGCACTGCAGGGGCCCGGCCGACACGAAAGCCCGGGACCGGCTCGGCTCGCGGGCCGTCCGAAGCGTTTTTTGGTGGGCTTGAGCCGGGCCCGAGCTTGAAGCCGCGGACCCGGGCCGAGCTCGGGCTTGAAGGCCCGGGCCGGACTCGGGCCCGCTCATTAAAGGGCCTAAGTCGAGCCATCGAGCACACGCGAATCTCATGCATTGCATGATTCGAGGCATTCTGTGCCAAGCTGAAGTGACACTTGCAAAGTACTTTAGCACAGAAAATAGGATAACAGATGAAGTTCAATTTTTTTTTCTTTTCCACAAAAATTAACATTGCCTACGCATCAGGAAAAATAAATTATACAAAAAATCGCTCTTCAAACCATTTCCCTGTTACCGCTTTTGCGATTGCAATATGACCACTCTTGACACTATTATATTATTCTAGCGCTAACGCAAGCAATGCCTCTTTCTACTTGTGCGTTTATTTTATGCTGTATGCTGGTGAATTCACCTGCTTATATAATATATATATATATATATATATATATATATATATATATATATATACATATATATATAATCGTGTGCTAAATGACCTCGCAGGACCAGATCGTACGATCAAGGTAAATGCATGCGCACCTGCGGACAAATAACAGCACAGGCTATGGGCCGGACCACTAGCTGATGTTCCCATGGGAGAAACAATGATTTCGGTCTTTTATTGCTTATACACAGCAGCTGATTAGACCTCGACAATGTGACGCTGACACATACGGTGCAATCTGTAAGTAAAAAATTCATTTTTTTTTTTTTTTTTTTTTTTTTTTTACAGGCCCGGCTTGGTCATGCACACGCAGGTGGCTAAGCTTAGAAATGAACGTCCGGCCCGGGGCGGGCCCGGGCTTGCTATCACGAGCTCGGACTTCATAAAGCGGGCCCGGGCTCGTGCAGTGCTCTATTTAGTGGTGTGCTGAAGCCTTTCCCGGCCGATAAAGGTCAGTGTGGTGTCCAGGGCCTTAAAAAAAAGGCGTGCATAGCTATCGGTGCACGTTGGAGAACGACAGTTGGTAAATATTTAATACAGCGTTTAATAAAGTTTTTCTAACGAAAATATCAATAAATCGCGTAGTCAGTCGACTAAGGTACTACATAATTATTCAATTATATAGCTCAAACAGCTGACTTAGTTTGTGGTCTCCTTTCGTTGCTGCAATATTAAGTGCGGCCGCCAGTATATGATCCTTCACCGCGAATGTCATTGATGCTCACGTTGCCGCCTGTCTGTACTGTCAGCCAATGACCTCCGTACCCTTCACTTCTAAGGTGCAATGAATCTCGCAGTTTCTTTTATTCTTTATTTATTTATAGAACTAAATCTAAGCTATTCCCAAGCACAGTGCACCTGTTGCTTCAGGCGTAACGAACTTTACGTAAAGTCACGCGTCCAATAAAGGAGGTTTAAGTGGGTATTGTCTGCCTCTCTGTCGCGGTTAATTCCACTACCATGCCGCAGCAAAACTTTACCAGCGAAAAGTGAACCGGAATGAACTAGAAGCTCTAAACGGACGCAGTATTTCGTTCTGAAACGAACTAAACGTTCACTAAGCGTCATCGACGAAGAAGAGCATAAAGAGAAACTATAAGAAAGGTTTAAAAAAAACTCAGGCCTGCGCGGCACACGCAGCACAGTCACAGCGTAAGCTGGTTGAGCGGCGCAAGAGTAGCTCCAATTTATGGCACCGCGCACAACAGGGTCTTCGCGGCAAAGCGTCTTCGCCTCGATTTTCACGAGAACGATCTGAACTGTCCGTCCGGCGTCGACGGCGAGCTGCGGCTTGTAATGCTCTCTGCACAGCAGTCTGCTGAGCCCGATGATGCCTGGTTATAGCCGCGCACGTAGCTCTACGATTCGCTTCTTCAGCAGCGGTTTGTACCTTGCGAGGAGACGTCATAAAGTGTACCGAAGAGGTACCCAGAATACGTGGCGCAGATCTAACATCAGCATAGTTTTCATTGCGCGCCTCGTCTGAATCGCATCTCGTCGTCTGCGCCTGTGCGCGCGGCGGTTGCGGGCACTTTAGCCAGATGGCGCCGCCATACTGGCGGAGGCTCGGGTCGTATGCGCCTGCACGCCGCACGTTTAAAGGGAATATTTCTCCTGTGTGATAGGAAGCGCTTGCGTGGCTCAGGCTACCCAGGGTAGATGACTTGGCATCCCTGAACAAATTTTAAACGACAAAGTCAGCCAAGTCATGCTGGCCGCTGTATAAGAGTATGTGTTTCGGTTTTTCTTCCTTGTGGATTTTGTTATGCTAGTGATTTATTTTGGTTGTCTTGCTGACATGGTGTAGGTGAACGTGTCGTGAACTGGCAATAAAGAAGAAAAAAGAAAAGCTTGCGTGGCTCAGCGGTAAAGTATCCGACTGCCACGCAGCGGGCCTGGGTTCGAACCCGGCGATAGCGGTTACGTCCATACGCCGGCGGCATCATCGCGAACCGAAACGGCTATTCGAATGAGCCCATAACAGCTTACGCTGTAAAAAAAAAAATTCCCCAGACAGAGAGTCGCGTACCGGCTTTGTTTCACAGAAGCAGGATAAAACAATTCAGGTGCGACCGCGAGGAAAGCCGCTGCGGGCCCGCTCAATCCGTGGCGATAAAAGAAGGATGAAGAAGATGCCGCTTCCGGATGTCGTGGTATCCTCCCACTTGCCTGCCGCGGCAGCGAACGGGCCGCCCGTTCTTTGGGAAGCCGACCAACCACCAGCTGAGCGACGACACCGTGCAGAGAGAGAGAGAGGATGGGCAGCGCACGACGTAAAGAATGTTGATTACAAAAGGCTGCTTCGTTCGCTCCAGCCCGCGCGCGGCCAATTAGGCTCGCTCCGTAGAGCAGTGGCTCTCTTCCCTCCCTCGCGGCGGCGGTGCGGTTGACGGCGGCGACTGGCGGGCGCCGCGCCGCACTCCGTCGTGCCGCCGGCCGGCACGCGCTCTTCGGCGCGCGCACACCGGCGGCGGCGGAGCGGCGCGCCGCGTTGAGCGGTCGCACGTGCGCGGCCGCTGCTGAAGATGAGCGAGAAGGCCGCCTTGGGAGGCTGCGCGCCGATAGCGCGGAGAGATAAGCGCGCCACGGGCGTCCATCGCGCGTGCGCGCGTCCCGAGACAATGAATGCAAAACGCGGATGCGCCAGCTTATGTAGGCGCCAGACGGGCGGACGTGAGCGTCGTTCTGATCCGGTTGCGGAGAGTGCTCGCCCGCGGTGTCTCTTTGTTCGCGAAGCTAGGGAGTGTGTTTAACCAAAGGGACGCCGACGAACTCGAACGGGTGTACGACGCGCGATATACGTCCCGTGCCCGCAATTGACGCTGGGCGCGCTTTCGAGAGACGCTGTGGGTCCAGTGATAGCTATAATTGATCTACGGGTAGCAATCAATGTGAGGTGGCATTTGAAACAATTGATAACTGCTATGATGATGCTCTTGGGGAACTGTATAGTAAAAATCGGAATAAAGACAATGGCGAAACGGTGCATGCAGGTTAACCAGTAGCGCACCCAGGATCTCTGCCAGGGGGGGGTTGACAGTTTGCCAATACCATCTAAACAGCACTAATTTCGATTTCTTCACGGGAAATTTTCAAAAAAAATGCGCTTTTTACGAGTGTTCAGACGATTGCGCGCCTTACATCTTAGTTGCAGTACTCAAATGCGTAAGGAAAGAAAAGGGGTTAAACAAAAGGGGGGGCTAAGTGGGCCTCAGGGGGGGGGGGGGTTACAACCCCCGAATCCCCCCCCCCCCCCCCCCCCCGTCGGTGCGCCACTGAGGTTAACTATAAGTGAACTGAGACTGCATCAGAATGAATAGCAGAGAGCACAGTGAGAGAAGAGCGGCGAAAAACAGCAAAACCAGAAAGATCCTTGCAACAAGTACGCGTGACGGAGAGATGACAGAGGAAAATAATCAGATTTCATGCCGCAGACGTTTCAGTACAAACTGCCTTTTTTCGCCATGTCGCAGCGCCTTTTTGCGTTCTGCAACTTCCCCTGGTGCACTCAAGTGGCACAGGTCTGAAATTAATCGTTCCTAAACGGCTTGCCCGCAACTCGGAAAGTGCTATCGGCTTCGCCGAGCCCCAATGGTTACAAATAGGTTTCGCGCGAAGCACCAATCCCTATTGCAACAATGGCATTCACCCGAACCTTCAAGAAACACACTATCGACACAAACGAAGGCATTCATTCCCGGACGGGCGCCTCCACGTAATGCGTTGCGCAATCGGCCTTGCGCTTTAAAATTACATTAAGCGACGGACTTCTTGTGTTTTCGCATCTCCATGATATCGGCAATCTTACGAAACGCTATAGAATTCCGCGAGTCAATTTCCCCAACTTCCTTCCCGCGTTCACCAGGTAAAAAACTTGTCGAAATTTTCTGCCTGTGTTCCATAGCCTTATTTTCTCATTTAGATTTCAGCGAATATCTCAAATTAATTACAGCATGAACAGAACGCATCCGCGAAGCAGTTTTTAAGATAGCACGCTTCGTATAAGAGGTGTCGGAAAATCGTAACAGCGAAATCATTATTACAGCGAAGGTCCCCTGCCGATGAATGGCAAACCACACTCTTTGCAAATACTAATAGTTTCTTGCTACATAAATGTAATTATGAAACGGTTAAACTTTGCAGTACAAGCCTAATTGTTCAATTGTTTCAGATAACAGTTCTGCGATATTGTACTTGTTTAAATTAAGCGTCGTTTGTGTCAGCCGGTGTGATTTTGTTTTTGTACCGATATGTTTCTGCGTGTGCGTGCGTGCGCGCGCGCACACACTCAAGTGGTTTACTCGTACATGTCGCCAATACCTCGTTACAACAATATATCTAAAGAAAAAAAATATTGTAGTTTCTCTCATAACGCGAAGCAGCTATATGCGCTAGCTGGCGCAATAAATAGCATGTATTGCACTGTTTCTAGCACTGTATTGCACTATTGTGCCGTGGTGGCCTAGTGGCTTTGGTTTTGCGCTACTAAGCCCGGGGTTGCGGGATCGAATAATGCAGCCGCGGAGGCCGCATTTCATTGGGGGCGAAATGCAAAAACACCCGTTTACTCATTTCATTAGGTGCGCGTTTATTGGGTGCACGTTAAAGAATCCCAGGTGGTCAAAATTAACCCGAGGCTCCCCACTACGGCGTGGCTCATAATCATATCGTGGTTTTGGCACGTAAAACCCCGGTATTTATTTAACTATTTCTTCTGGTATCGGCTAGATCACACATTCGCAGACACGCGCGAGCAATCTACTTTGGAGACGAAGAGAGAGAGAGAGACATTTATTTCCACCAGTCAATTAAAGCCGCAGAAGATTGTCTTCATAGAAAACCTTCTTCTTCAATACATGTCGACTGTGGTCGATTTCGTGGAGGTGGCGCTCCCCGGTGGCGGAGAACTGAAAAGACAGTGCTTCTTCTTCCTGCTCTTTCCGGCACCGCCTTTCGCTTCTCACCGCTGGCTTCCCTGAAATTCTTTCAGCTCGGTGCTGGTTTATAGATCAGCTGCACATCTTGCCGTCACCAAATTATGCATCTCCGGGTGCATTACTCTTTTGTGCTCTAGCATTGGCAGTAGCGCAATATTATGTGCAGTTAGTATTGCACAGTTTTGTGCGGTATAGGTCGGAGTACACATTTGCAGATGTGCGCAGAGCAATGTGTCAAAGAGCAATTGTCATCCTCTTTGGAAAGGCGGGCAAATAGTCACCTAGCCCTGCTTGAGTTAATTAGGTAGGCTGTCCATATTTTTCATTCTAGCATTTTTGTATACATCTCCTTAATCTTTTCTTCTCTTCGTCAAAACTGATATATCTACCTTGAACCGCTGCCTATGCATGTAACGGGTCCGGTCGTATCAATCTCATTCCTGCTTTTTTCCCACCAATACTCTAAACGTATTTTGCTTATCTCGACTGCTGACCGGTTGATGCTTCCGTCCACTTTAAATCCAAGCGCTTCAGGAAGGTGTACGTTACCTACGGGTCTCACTGAGCGAATACATTCGCATTCCATTAGGATGTGCGGAGTGGTCTCCGGCTTTTTGCTGCATCACACATATGCTTCATCTAATTGCGAATATTTGCTCCGGTATGTTTCATTCATTGTGGAGGTGGCGCTCCCCAATGGTAAAGTGGAGAGATCCGGCTATTTCTTCCTCCTGTTTCATATCCAGCCTTTCGTATTTTACCACTAACTTCATTTGTGCTATTTTCACCACAGTGCAGTTTTTTTTTTTTTTTCGTAAGTAAGCTGCAGAGCGTAACGTCGGCCAATCATAACAGCTAACAGTGTGAGCAGGCTCGCCAGGCCCAGTATTTTTCTCTCTGTAGAATCGGCCGAGTGGCTGGGAGGTAAGATCTCGAACTGCCATTCTGTGAGATAGTAGTTAGAACCCACTCAGAGCACTACACGAGCACTTGTTTCCTTATAATCTTCATGCAAACCACTTTTGGGATATGCCTGGGACAAATATCGGCGGATGTCAAAACGACCGAGGGAGTGAGCCGGAACAGCTATCCCCGTAAACGTTCTTGTTGCCATCGAAAATGAATTGGATTCCTTGGTGTTAAACGGAGTGCGTCCCTTCGTTCCATATACCTTCAAAATGCTTCCCTTGAGTTTGCCACTGTGCAGACACAATGGAGCCGGCACGATAGTCGACGCAACGCGCTCGCTATCCTGCATCACCCCGGGCTATCAGTGCAATAGCGTCGACGGTTATCGAAGAGTCACCTCACTCTGGGCACTTATTATCAGTGTACCGACTTGTACTGCTTGTATTTGTCAGTGTGCTGATTCAATGCTTCAGAAAACAAACAATGCGGACATGCTCCTATTCTTCACTTCCGCTTATCGCGCGCAACCGTGACCTGCTCGGAACGCTGCAGCGCCACTAATATCGCCGTCATCAGTCGGCCTATAGCAGTTGGCGCGGCGAACGACAGAAAGATAGCGCACAAACGAAGGTAATCGTCGGAGTATATCTGGCACCCGTGTTGCTCTCGATAAGGCGTCGGAAATAGTGTTTTAGCTAATCGCAGTCCCCGCGGTCGGCTTCGTTCCAGACTTACGGGTGAGTGCCACCACAGTTAGTAATAAGTGGCGGGCAGCTATATGTATACGTTTGCCTATGTAGCATTTTAATACGGTATGCGCTCAAACTTCGAGCATAAAGAAATATAAAGTGTTCCGCAAGTTACATACGCTCTTGTTACAAGAGATGCATTGCTTGACTGACTGACTGGCTCATTGATTGATTGATTGTGCACGATGTCGCGAGTTCGATTTCTGGCCGTATTGGTCAATTTCGATGAAGGCGAAATGCAAAAGCGCTCGTGGATCGTACTTTGGGTCAAAATTACTATGGTACCTCCCACTATATAAGGCATCCCTCATAACCCAGTGCAGTTTCGGGACGTTAAACCCACAAGTTGCTTATTGATCTTTAGCAATCTTTTAAGCAGGAACAGCAAAATTTAGTGCAAGCACGCAACTGAATTACACCCGTCCACACCCATATCCTTCCGGCTGGTCGGGATGCGATCGCCCAACACCATCTCTTCAAAAACCACCGCGGCCAATGACCTCTCCCTCTGCCGCAGGACGTCGGGTGTCAAAGGACATTCACATCATTGCAAAATAGCGGAAATAATAGAATTAAACCCTCTTTACGACACCGGCGAAATAAATATTTCGAAAGCTCCTGCAAACAAAGGTACCTACCCTGCACTTAGGCGGAATGCATAGAAGAAACGAAATACCGCTAATACATATAAACCTTTCTGTATACAAAGATTGGGCAACACGTTCTTACGCAGTCATTGAATGCGAATGCTTTATTTTATTCTTCCATTTATTGCGACAGCAATTATACGAACGCTCGAGGCGCGTTTTCGCTTTCACCGTTGTCGCCGCCGTGCTGTCACGGCCTATGCGCGTTTCGCGCGTGGAGGGCTAGAACTTTACTAGATACGTTGGGTTAGAAGGCATCCAGAGAAGCCACAGAAGCACAGTGCGTTTGGCTGCAAAAACGACGAAGCCAAGTGAATGCGCCGTCACATTCTGCTCAATCGTCTGTGCAACGGAGCGAGAGAAACGCTCCGCCTTTCGCCTCTGGCGCGAGCGTTGGGCGCACAAAGATAATTGAATTCCGTGATTTTGCGTGCCAAAACCACGATTTGATTACGAGGCACGTCGTATAGTGGTGGACTCCGGATTAATTTTGACCACCATGTTTAACGTGCCCCCAATGCGCAGGACACACGCGTTTTTGCATTTCGGCCCCATCGAAATGCGGCCGCCGCTGCGGGGTGCGCACACCCGTCGCAGTGGGCAACAATGTAACAACACATTCTTCTGGGTGTTATTGAAATAATTACAGTAAATAGAAGGCCGAATGGCTAACCTAATGCGCTGTACTTCTGCATCCAGGTGAGAGCGATTTGATTTGTCGCAAGATTTTACGAGCGCGACCATGGAGCGCGGAACTGGCCGTGAGCGCAGAAGGCGTCATAATGTATATCTAAAGAAAAGCGTTATAAAGGAAATTAGTGGAACCACTGCTTTTACCTATATAGAAAGCGTTTTCCGATAGGACACACATGCACGTTTTTTTCTTCTTTTTTTTACGAGGAAGGCTGCGCCTCCATGGATCTAATATATATATATATATATATATATATATATATATATATATATATATACTGTCTTAGAAGTTTTCGGCTCCTGCGTCTCCGGCGGACAGTTATCACCTTATGCATTAATTTCGATTTCTTCACGGGAAATTGTCAAAAAAATGCACTTTTTGCGAGTGTGCAGACGATTGCGCGTCTCACATCTTAGTTGCAGTACTCAAATGCGTAACGAAAGAAAAAGGGGGTAAACAAAAGGGGGGGGGGGGTAAGTCGGCCTCAGGGGGGGGGGGGGGGTTACAACCCCGAATCTCCCCCGTCGGTGCGCCACTGGGTGGATTCTGGTACTCTGCATGCTGAGCAAAAGATGATCGGGGAAGCCAAACTTTCAGAGGGCTATATTGGCCGTTGGGTAAAGGGTAACAAATGCTCTAACTCATTTCTACAGTACCTACATAACACAGGACTGCACGCGTCTATTTGATAACCAGTTTTCGTTCGTTTTTAATTCATTGATGTTGGTGCAGGAAGACTCGGTATAGAGTGGCAGACACGGCAATGTTTCCTGTGGCAGCATCTATAGCTATACGCTGCGCACTTCAATCGCAATCGTCACCACACGGCGCTGTCCAATAGCTATATAGCTATACCCTGCGCACGTCAATCGTCACGAATGCGGTTATAAAGATCTATTCTGTGAAGGAGAAATATAAGTGGACGGTAAGGGGCGGTGTTCACTGCCGAGCCGAGAACGATAAAGCTATACACGGGGTGCTATATACCGGACACTCCAATTCAGCCATATCGTCATTTTCGCCATCTTGTACGCTCTGATAGAATCACAGGGCGGCGCCCTCTCTGATTTGTTTAAAACGCCGAGACGGCGTTATTCGACAACTAGTGGGATTTGACAATGCCAAATCCACTGTCACGCTCAGCGACGGCTCACATATACATCCGTCTTTTTCCTCACCGATTTTTTTAACAATGCAAGTTACCCTCTCGCTTCCATTGACGGAGCTGTTTTCTCGACATTTCGTTCTTATTTTTGACAATGTTACACCAAAGTCGGTCTGTCAGCGCCCTCCCCCCCCCCCTTTTTTTTTTTCGTCCTTAATTGGTAGTGTTGCTGCGCTATTATTATCTAAATGTTGCTCAACTAACTATAGCCCAACTTCACAGTGTTGTGACGAAATCTGGCCAATAATGCACGACATCGTGCGTGCGTATATGCAAGAAAACAACAGCAACATGGCCTAACGTCGACCACAACATATGTACAGTTCGCGTGTATAGCGAGCGATCTTGCTTTATAACCAAGCCGATGCACAAGGCTTATTGCAGATATATGAGAGTGTAAAATTTACCCGATTCATCTTCCCTCTCCTCTAAGTATACTCTTGCTAGGTCCTTGCCTTCGGAGGGATTTTTTTTTTTTTTTCCATATGCTACACGTAATGTTCGGGAGCGCAGCTCGAATTTAGCCTGTCCCGAAAGCGAGAACCGCGAATTCTGGCCTCCGTTAGCGAGACGATGTGGCGAGGATACACAGTGATGATTGTCAATGAATAGCACACGAAGCATTGGAATTCGAGTTTGAGAACTAAATGAAATGTAAAGAATCGAAAGCGAGATTTCTCGCGCTAAAAAAAAGGAGCACGCGTAGCTCAATGGCTGAGCACATCTGCATAACACCCGAAGAGCGCCCAAGGAAAAGAAAATACAAGCGCAAGGACGTAACTAAAGGTGGGGGAGATCACGTCACTTGTCACTTCGGAACCGCATTTGCTGGCGTTTCGCTGTGCAGACGGGAGGAAGGGCGGGCCAACCCGACACTTTTTCCGCGCTTTTTTCGTAGCTAGAAGCTGTATTTACAATTTTTTTTTTTTTGTTATAATCTGGAACTCGCACTAGCTGGAACTCGCACTAACGAACAAGTCTAGCGTATACAAGAGCTTTTTTTGTGAATATGGGTCTCCAGGTCACAAGCGCTCGTGCACGATGGACCGTAGATTTGATTTTTAATGACCCGCCGGGGTAGCTCAGTCAGCTAAGGCGTTGCGCTGCTGAGCTCGAGATCGCGGGATCGAATCCCGGCCGCGGCGGCCGCATTTCGATGGAGGCGAAATGCAAAAACGCCCGTGTGCTTGCGTTGTAGTGCACGTTAAAGAACCCCCGGTGGTCGAAATTATTCCGGAGCCCTCCACTACGGCGTGCCTCATAATCAGAACTGGTTTTGGCACGTAAAACCCCAGAAAGAAGAAGAAGATTTTTAATGTATCTTACAGCGAGAGGCTCTATATACAGGCGGAGCTGAGCATTGATAACGTGCGTCGACAGTGGCTGCGTGTGGATCAAATGTCCTCCCATAAATGTAGCGCAACGGCGAGCGTTTCAAACTTTCATATGCTACAGTGATATCTACTCTATAAAATCGTGGCGCCTAAATTAGACCATTGGTCGACCACGCAGCATAGTGTTCAAAAACCTGAGGCATTCTGCTTCGTGCAAAAATCGTTTACATTTTTAAACGATAGCTTCTTTGCACTTCAGCCACTTCCGTGATCGTTGGTTGGTAATGGCGTTTCTACACTAAAACCAGCTGGTCGGCCGAGACAAGCGGCGAAGGGGAGAGATAGTGGTGATGTTGCAACAGGCGGGGTCAGCCTGGCAGACCTGCATGGCCGGCAATTGCTCTGCCTGAGCATCTCTTCCTGAGCTCGGCAGACCATAACAGAGAGCAACGAAAGACTGATATTTAGGAAAATGAAGTGGAATGCAAGGATTTCTTCCCTTTCATTCCAATAGGGCCTGTTTTCCTCTCCCCATAATAACATACTTTTTTTAAAACCGATTTACAGTCATTAGCTATGGGTCATAACGATTACCATCCGCGTCAAAGGCGCTAAATTGATCAAATCAACTAACTCATACGTTGCCTCTCGTATGCTGTCATTCGGCGAAGGCACCACCCACACACATACATAATATAGATCTGAAGAAGCGATCGGACAGGCGTATTACACTAAGCAACACAGGGATTTATGCAGGTTTTTTTGCTGCAATGACCTTGTGGCATGCAATGTATAATACGGAATCATGGCGCCATGTTTTTTTTAGGGTGAGGTCTTCTTTGGCGAGTTGAGATCGATTTCGGGTTCGTGGGATCTGGCGATCTAACCGCTTCCATCTCGTAAATTAGACAATTTGAAGCCTTATGTTGAGCGTATACAACAACGAAAAAGGCGTCAAAATGAAACTTGGAACGAAAATGACGCAACAAGTTAGCCTAGAGTTATGTATGTACGTATGGATACCAAGAGAATGGAAGCACAGTCGAGGGCGGCAGAAAACTAGATGGAGTGATGAAGTTAGGAAATTTGCAGGCGCAAATTGGGGAATCACCTAGCGCAAGACAGGGGTAATTGGACATCAAAGGGAGAGGCCTTCGTCCTGCAGTGAACATAAATATAGGCTGATGATGATGAAGACTATGTACGAAGCAGTGATAATGCGTAATTGGCGAAAAAAAAAGGCCGAAATGAAATCTAGATGCGCTCTTTCAAATTGCGCACGCCTAAAACAAGAACCGGAAGTGCGGCTTTCCTTAAAGGAAAATGTGGGCCGACCACGAAGGTAGTACAGTCCAAAAAGAAGGAACGCAAAGTAAAGAAGTAGAAGTAGTTTATTGATGTGAAATAGTAGAGAGGTCGGCCGGAATATGGAGCATATGGGCCTGCTACTCTACGTAAGGGAAGGGGAAAAGGGGAAGAAAGAGGGTCACAATGGGGGATGATATTGGGAGGAACTAGGTGAAAGGACACATTGCACAGATGGTTATCACAAGCGTGAGTCCAGGCCCGTGTCGCCTAAGAAGCGTGAAAAAGCACGCATTGCCTCTGTTGTCTGACAACTCTGTGGCCCTGCGCCTAGCAAGAGGTCCTCCGACAGTGGTCTATTATATAAATGCCTCAAGGTGGCTGCCAGTGTGAGTCTTTCGCGTGCATACTCAGGGCACACCACGAGCACATGGTCTATAGTCTCTATAACACCACACACTGAACATTCCGGGGAGTCTGTCCGTCCAATGATGTGCAAATATTTGCGCGTGAAAGCGACGCCTAGTCGCAGTCTGTGTATCAAGCATGTATGAGGGCGTGGAATTCCACGCAGAACAGGAAATTGCAAAGTAAAGGTTAAGTAAAGCACTCTATGTAAGAGTAAGATGGTACTAAAGCAGGGTAAGGTGACATAAGTGAAGTTAAGGCGACTTACCAGCGGTTGACATCGAAGACAAAACAAGGTCTTCCGGGGAGCTTATTTCCCCTTCTGAATATCAAACATGGAAAAACATGGAGCAGCATACACGTGGTGCACTAACACCTTGCCTCTCTGCAATGTCAACACCGCTGTTGACTCGGCTTCTTTTTTCTTCTTCATCTACTTTCTTTCTCTCTTTCATCTTCTTCTTTTTTTTTTTTTCGCAAGCCATTTCGTTTTCAATTCTTTCTTGTCATCCGTCGTCGCGCCGAGTGGCTGATGCCGGCGATAGCAGCGGCGTGGCGGCATCCGAGCCAATGACAACTGGAGAAAAGAATGAAAAATAAAATGTATCGCTACAAACAAATGGCCCCTGGCTGACTGAAGCTGCCCGCCTTGTGCTTTTGCTGAATTACGCTGCCTGGCGAGAGGCACACCCGTACTCGCGTAGGCACTGTCGTGCTTCGCTCCGCCCAAGTTATATACATGCCGTCTTCCTTTTACCTCCAAGAAAGGAGCCGATCATTCGCCTTACGTCAAATGCCAGGAAGTCTATTGTCGATAAGCGCGTAACGAAATGTGCCCGCCTGGACCATCTATCGCACCCAGCTTTTCCAAAACGATAGCTACTTTCCCAAGGTGGCCGCTGCATTAGGTCACGCGCACTTGAAAAACAACGTTAAGCATACCAGAAACGTGCCCCATGCTGTCGTAGAAAATCCGGTGTAGACGTCCGTCGCCGCCGGCGTTTCCCGTCAGAAAAAAATTATCCCGAACCACAACCACGCAGGCCCTCGTCGTGGCGCATGGCGCTACTGAACTAATTGAATTTCTCAAAGTAAAATGCGCAAGAAAATTCGTTAAGTCTGACTTACACACAACCTGCAGACATGACAGCATCGGATTATAATTGGAATCCACGAGAAATAATTGCATTTACGAGAAAACATAATTTTGTTGAGCGGAAACTGAAAACAGAATTTTATTTTTTCCTTGCTTACTGGGTATGGACCATTGATGAGTCGCTGCTTGTAGCCTTACGGGGCTATTAGCCATTGCCCGGCCCTTCACTGCCGCCGGGGTTGGCCACCATTGTTTTTCTATCGGGCCCCGCGTGGCAGAAAATATGGTGTCGGTGTCGGCGTCAACGGCGCCCGATAACGCTATCGCGTTCCAATCTTAAAGGCGAAGCTTAAGCGTCCTCCTTTGTTGCTAATGCAAGACTTTGGTAATCGTCATTAAAAAGAAAGAAAGAAAGAAAGAAGAAAGAAAGAAAGAAAGAAAAGAAAGAAAGAAGAAAGAAAGAAAGAAAGAAAGAAAGAAAGAAAGAAAGAAAGAAAGAAAGAAAAGCCGGCAGATCAAACGAGCTGTGGGAATCGATGTTATGCGAAGCAGTGTGCGGGGAAGCCTAAGTTAACGAAACGACCATGAGAGCACCAAGACGTAGGCGGCTCTTTCATGACCGACATGACACGCATGTCATGACATTCATGTCATGAGTCGAGTCCCTTTAGCTACACCTAAGAGACCTTAAGGTGAAAACCTTACTCATGCTCATGAC
>NC_051155.1:201057505-201060005 GCF_013339745.2 Dermacentor silvarum
GGGGGGTAATCTCCTCCGAGGCCCGAGCCATCTATCCAAGTGCAAGCCTCCGGAAGAGCCATAGAGCTCATGTGGGTCCCGGCTCACTCGCAGGTAGCAGGCAACACCATCGCCGACTACTAGCCCGAGAAATGTCAATCCGGGCAGAGCACGAGCCGGAAGAGCTACCGCACCCGGTTACCAGCTTTCGGGACATTACCCGGTTGTACCGAGAGAAAGGTGCAAACTGCCAGAACCGCACCCCAAACTCACCAGGCAACAAGAGACCGTCCTTCGTCGAGCGCAGGCGGGATCGCTTGCGCATCCCGTACTGATGAACCGCATGTACCCCGTGGAACATGATACGCTCTGTCCTTTTTGCAAAAGGGAAAAGGGCACCCTGCTGCACATCTTGGCCGAGTGTACAGAACTCAAGACCCCCCCTCCTCCCCTTCCCGCCAACACCCCCAATCCCCAACCCTTGAGCGATGGGAGACCTTGTTATCCAGCCCCGCCCTACCGATTCAGCTCGCACTGACGGACAGGGGCCAGGAGCTGCTGGGAACATATGGGTTCCGTAACTAGGGAACCACCCCGTCTGGTGCCTGTGGGCACCACCAATATATTTGGGCCCAATAAAAGTTTATTCATCATCATCATCATCATCATCCCTTCAAATATTCGCGAGCTAGCTTATCTAACTCTCGTTCGTTCCCAGCTGGAGTACGCGTCATTTGGTCACCCTCACCAGAAATACTTGTTGAATTGCTAGAACGGATTCAAAACAGGGAAAGCCACTTCATTTTAAACGAGTATAACTACCAGTCCAGTGCAACACAAATTAAAACTTGAAATTTCATTACAATCCCTGAACAGTCGCCGAGACATTGCCCTGTTAACACCCTTTCACTAATTCATTCATTCCACTCGAGCACCGGCATGCTTGCAACGACCCTACTCCACGTCACACAGACTTCATAATCATTTCAGCTATGCCCGCATTTACGGTTCTACACAGGCATTCCGATACTCTGCTCTTCCTCGTGCCGTCAGGTTTTGGAATTTTCTCCCAGATAGCATCGCTTGCATGTCCAACTATGATTCATTCCGTGACGCCTTGACCAACTATATGTCTAATAAAATGTGAGGTTTTACGGTTGTGGCACCACACATTCTTGCATTTACACTATGTTTTGCACCTTATTGTAGCGTTGGCACCATTATGTCGCTGTGTTTACCGTATCTTGCTATGTCGCGTTAGTACCTCGGTTGTGGGTCCGGTTGTGTTAGGTAAATTGCTACTGTTTTATGTATGTCATGTATTCTATGTATTTTCTGTGTATTTTCTAAGTACTGCCCCCTTACTCAATGCATAAATTGAGGCCTGTAAGGTATTTTTATTTAATAAAAAATGTTTACATCAAACATCCCCAGTGAACAAATTAAGTCCTCTGAATACCACTATCGCAGGCGTGATACTGTTCCCATCATGTGGTTTAAACCGCGGTAAAACCCCTCATGTGTTGCTACCTTTCCCATACGTCGTCAGGACGGCCCCTTTTTCTTTGAGAAGACACTACGCAAAAAAAAAAGGTCGGTGGCAGCGTCTACGACAAGTACGATGAAAACATTACGCCTAAACCACGACGGTGCATCGTGCAGGAAGACAGGCGCGAGCCCGGACTCGGTGACACGCAGCATTAGTTAATACGGCGTCGTTTCTATAGCATTCATGGGTAAGTTCTACGAGCGAAAATGTGGTTTGTCGAGGATAAAAATACCTATAGGCTCCATGTCTATCTGGCGAACTTCGAGAGAAGATCGGTCTTCGCGTAAGAATCTTCTCTTAATTGGTAGTGCACAATTCGCCGAGTGTCCCTAACGGTTTAGGGGGTGTCAGGGAATCGCTGAAGTATTTACGATTTTCTTTTTCGTGGTTTTCTTCACCTATTTTACCCCCACCACCGACGGATGTGAATGCGCGCGGGTTTATATACGTACGTGCACAATGTATCATCCTCCTTAGACTACATTAGCAAATTGCAGAAAACACTTGCTATTTTGTTATAGTCTTGATGACTTGACGTTACTTCACAAATTCTTCGCTTATTGTTCAGAGTCATAACATTCGCATTACGGCATGGCAAAAAAAAAAAAAATCACGCGCATTCCACTGTTGTGAAGGTGGATTACCAGCGAAGCAGTTTAGCACACGACATAGAGGTGAAACAGAATTTAGATAAAAATTGGAGCAAATTTTCTTTCTCTAGAGCTGCAACGGCGGTCTAGAGAACCTACATGCAAGTAGAGCTAACATGTAGGTGCCCTAACTCGCGTGGAAGACTACCGCCACCTAGGGGAGCCGGAGGAAACTAGACTTGTGCGAAGGGACTACCACGCCAGGACAGCGGAAGGAAACTAGGCAATGCAAGCGCTTGGAACGACGACAAAGGGAGGGAGGTATGAGCGTACACATGGCCGACGCGGGTCGCACAGCGGCAAGTCTTTGAGAAACCCTTAT
>NC_051155.1:201065005-201105758 GCF_013339745.2 Dermacentor silvarum
ACTGCTCTAAAAAACCCTAAATAGACCCAAGCGTGATGGTGGTTACCACATGTTTATTGAAAATCATGGTGGGGTCTCAGGGTGGGGCGACACTTTCGGCCCAAGTGACGATTTTCAGTTCTTCCCTGAGATCGGCGGCAGTCCTAAGTGAGGTCTCCCAGGTAAGTTTGGAGGGGGCTGGCAAGAACGTATGTGAGGGAGGAAAACCCCTACATCCCCAAAGAATGTGGTCTTGTGTTGCCAATTCATTCATGTTACAATTTTGACATATGGGGTTAAATTCCCCATTTGTGATAATCGCCAATCTGTGTGGACTGAGAAAAGAGTCTGTCTGAAGCTGGCGAAGGACTGTGGCCAGCGCTCTGGTAAGGTCCCGATGAGGCGCCGGGTAAGTGCGCCTCCTTTCTTTATACAAGTTTGTTATTTCATTATATGTGGTCACCACCTCAGTGAGAGAATCGAGTCGGAGCGGCACGCCTCCCGGCTTGTTAGTCCTCGGGCGATGCGGTGCGCCTCCTCGTTCCCAGGATTTCCGGAGTGGGCGGGGACCCATACTAGATTAATAAGTCTGTCCGCTTGATAAAAAGTGTGGTAATAATTGTTTAGGATTTGCTGCGTAGTTTTGTTAACAGTGCCTTTACTGCAATTTAAGATCGCGCTTTTGGAATCGCTAACGATTGTATGAACGAGGTCGTTCGTGATGGCTAGAGCGACAGCTGTCTCCTCCGCTTCAAGGGTGGAGAAGGCCTCCACCGTGGTCGCGTTTAAAATGCGGCCGCTCCCGGTCACTGCGCTCACAACGTATTTTCGGTTACCATGCACCGCCGCATCCACATAGGCAACAGAGTGGTCGTCCTTATACTTATCCCACAACTGCTTTGCCCTGGCCGTACGACGGTTGTCGTGCCTTCCTGTGAGCATGTTTTAAGGAATAGGTTTAATGTTGAGCTGCCGCCTTGTGATTTGTGGCAAGGGGGTTCGTCCCACAGAGGCGATTGTGGGATTCAGGCCCAGCTTGTATAGTATATGCCTTCCGGCCTGTGTACCGAACAGGCCGAAAATCTGGGCCGTTTTGTGCGCCTCGATTAGTTCTTTTATAGTGTTGTGTATTCATAATCTCAATAGTTTGTCCGAATTAGTGTATTTGGGTAGGCCTAACGCTTTTTTGTATGCTGGGCGTTAATTATGGCGTTAATTAGGCGTTATTTTTGTCCCTATCTGCTCGCCTTAGAGGTAGTAAGGGCACTATGCGACTGATCAGAAAGGCCTGAATTAGCCGACATAGGTCCTCCTCCCTCATGCCTGTGTGTCTTGTTGCGATTTTTTTTTATCAATCCGCACATTTGTTGGATCGTAGATTGCAGCCCGGCTATAGCCTGTGCGTTGCAGGTGTTGTGTTGTATAAGCATTCCCAGCACCCGGATGGTCAGCACAGGCGGGACCGGCCCAGGCTCCATTCGAACCGCTATTGTGGAGGCCTGATGTTGGCTGTCTGTTTTGTCTGTTCTCTTTCTGATAATAAGTAGTTCGAATTTCTTGGCAGAGCGTGTTAGCCCGTTTAGTTTAACGTAACTTTGGACCGTGTCCGCAGCCGTTTGCAGTGCCTCTGTGATTTCGCCATCTGAGCCAGTGTTTGTCCAGATTGTTATGTCGTCTGCATATATTGAATGGCTAACGTGGGGTATCGCATCTAAGAGGGGTGGCAAGTTTCTCATGGTAATGTTAAAAAGGAAAGGTGAGAGAACTGCTTCTTGCGGGGTTCCTCGTATTCCTAAGGTGAAGCGTTCGCTCTTAAGGTCGCCCAGATGAATTTCTGCAGTTCTTTCCCTGAGGAAGTTTGAGATATATGCGAAACTGCGTTTCACCACGTTCATCTGGTTCAGGTTAGTTAGGATTGAACGATGCGTAACACCGTCAAAGGCCTTGCTTACGTCTAGCGCTAGTATGGTCCTTGTGGCTCTGATAGGGCCTGACTGCAGGATGTCATGCTGTAATTGCCACATGATATCCTGTGCGGAAAGATTGGGCCTAAATCCCACCATCATTTGAGGGAATAGCCCCTCCTTCTCAGCGTATTCGTTTAGCCTTCTGAGTATAACATGCTCCATGACTTTTCCTAAGCAAGAGGTCAAGGACATTGGTCTTAAGTTTCCTAACTCGAGCTTTTTGCCCGATTTGGGTATAAAAATGACTTTTGCGTGCTTCCAGCTGGGAGGGATGGTGCCAGCTTTCCAATGAATGTTGAAGAACTTCGTAATTTCTATGATTGAATGGTCATCTAGGTTTCTGAACATATTATTTGTGACCCCGTCTTTACCGGCTGCAGCTGTGGTCTTTATGCCATTAAGAACAGCTCGGACTTCAGCCTCCTCAATGTCTTTATCGAGGGCTTCATTTTCTTGCCCTGTGTAGGTATTTGAGACTGGGAAGTCTTTGTCGACGTTGAGGTAGCGATCTTTCAACTCTTTAATGAGAGTGTCGTCATCTATGGGGAAGGAATGAATAATTCTTTGCATGTTTTTCCGCGATGCAGACTTGGTTTGATTAGGGTCGATTAAGTGCCTAAGCAGGAACCATGTGTTTTTATTGCCCAACTGTACGTTCATTCGATCGCAAAGCAGATGCCAGTGTTCCTGACAAAGGGACTGGGCGTGCTGTTCAATTTCCCTTTCCAATTGTACGAGCTTTTTGCGAAGGATTTTGTTATGTTTTTGTGACGACCATCGTTTTTGTATGCTCTTGTGTGCTTCCCATAAGTGAATTAGTCTCGAGTCCGGAGTGGGGCCGTCATCTTCCATTTCCGTCTCTATGGTTGCACTATTGGCGTCTTGAAGTATGGTATCGACCCATTCTTCGAGCTCTTCGAGGTTAGTGATGGGTGCGGGAGTTCGTTTATCGCGAACTTGACGAAAAGCGTCCCACCTGGTATGCAGGATAGTAAGTTTACGTTTCCTGTAGCCCTTTAGAAAAGCCGTGATAGTTAGAATGTAGTGATCACTTCCCACGTTCATTTCAGTATTCTCCCATGTGGTTTTCGCAATGTTTTTGTCGAAGGCTAGGTCGGGGGACGTGTTTCGACTCACACTAGTGCCAATGCGTGTGGGACGCTCCGGGTCGTTTAAAAGGGTGAAACCATTGCCTTGTGCTGTTTCCCAAATCTTGTTGCCTTTATTCCCCCCCCCCCCCCCTCCTTTAGGTAGCCCCACGCGGAGTGCCGGACGTTAAAGTCGCCCAGCACTACGAGTGGTGTCGTTGATCATCAATTTGGATGCGGTTGGACTTTTGTCTTTTGGGGGGCTATACAAATTTAGAACGAAACGAGATTGATCTGCTCTTTTATTAGGTAAAATTTCAATGAATGTGTACGCTACCTCTTCACATTCCAAGTCTATTTGAATTGCTGTCAGATTTCTATGCACCATGAGCGCCGTGGTCGGAGAGCGGCCGCATCGAAGAATTTCCGTGTTGGTTGCATAGCCTGTTAATTTGGTTGCAATTCCAATTTCTTGGAGTGCCAAAACGTCGGGTTTTTCTTGCGAATCTTGAATTGTGAATTATAGGGCTCGACGTTTTTGTTTGAACCCTCTGCAGTTCCATTGCCATAAAATTATAGGTGCTCCAGCCATCACGAACGCCTGCGAGGATCTATCCGCGCCGCGCTGACGCTGTGCGATCTGATTGGTCCCCCTGCAGGGTGTCGAGCATCTGCCTTTGACATCGAAGATTCAGATGAGTCTGTCTCCAGACAGGTGCAAGGGATTTGCGGGCGGCTTACGTGCCATGTCAAGGCCTGTATGGATAGCAAGTGCCTGCACTGTCGTGCTCAGGATAACAATGTTTTCAGTTTGTTGCTTAATTTGCTCAGTTAAATTGCTCATTATTTAGAAATTGCTGATGTTATTTAGAATGTGCTCAAATGCGGTTTCTAGTTGAGCTATGCGCGCATCTATCCCTTACGATTTACCTTTCTTATCACCTGTCGATTCTGTTAGGCTAGCTACTTTCCGTTTTTCGCCTTTAGTTACGTCAGTTTCCATATTTTCTGCCTCACTCGGAGCGCAAACCACTGGTCTGTTCGCACAGAGATTCTGCGAGTTAGTAATTGGGGTTTGTTTGTTTTCGAGTTGGTCGAATTTTATCATTAGCAGCAGCCAATTGTTGTTTTAGAAATTTTACCCGCCGTGGTTGCTCAGTGGCTATGGTGTTGGGCTGCTGAGCACGAGGTCGCGGGATTGAATCCCGGCCACGGCCACCGCATTTCGATGGGGGCGAAATGCGAAAACACCCGTGTACTTAGATTTAGGTGCACGTTAAAAAACCCCAGGAGGTCCAAATTTCCGGAGTCCCCCACTACGGCGTGCCTCATAATCAGAACTGGTTTTGGCACGTAAAACGCCATAATTTTTTTTGTTTTAGAAATTTCATCTGCTCTGCCAGCTCCCTCACCTGTTGGTCCTGTTGCTGTTGTGGCTTGCTTTGCTGGGGCCTTGTGGGGGTGCCCTCTTCTCGGGCAGCTTGGCTGGTCTTGGATCGGAACGTTCTTCCCTTGTCTGCGTCGTTGTCCGTCCGTTTCGTGATTGCTGCTTGGGCGGTGTCCCCAATGAGGTTGTCACTTGCGGTGTTGTTTTGTCGCGGTGGTTAGATTTACCACTTCCCCAGGCTACGTGCTTGGCAGGTTCGTCTTGCTGGGAGGTGTTTCCTCCGGAGGTGGACTGGTAGCCCTTTCATTGACTCGGAGCGGTCTCGAAAGACGCCTTGGGTTCGCCCTCTTGAGTGGGAAAGCCTAGTCTCTCCGGTGGTCTGGTACTCGCTTTTTGACGTTGTTTTCTTGTGCTGTTTTGGTTGTATGAAGCGCCGTTTGCAGTTTCGACTACCCGTTGGGTGTGTCCCATGACAAACGACGCAGAGTCGGCATCTGGGGATTTCTGGTTGGGGTTGTGGACATACCTCGGAGCGATGTCCTAATTTCCGACAATTGAAGCAAGATTCCGGCCTCTCCCTGAAGGGGTACACGTTTAGAGTGAAACACCGATAACGTATCAAGGACGGTAAGTCTCGGCCGGCGAAGGTGATCACAAAGTGTTTTGAATTACCGAGTCTTCTTGCATTCACAATAGATAATTGCGGGTTCTTGTTTGCTATTTCATTGTGAATGGCTTGGTCCGTTTCGTTAGTATAGGCTCTGTAGACCAGTCCCCGTATGGAGTCGTCCGGAGCCGGTACGTACGTCGATACCGGTATGTCGATGTTATGCTCTTCCCAGCGTAAAAATGCAAGAGTACGGTAAGCGCGTCTGCACACGTTCTATCGGGTGTACTAATGGTGATGGTGTTTTTGATCGGGTGCACTCTCACCTGGTCGGCTTGCTCGGCTTGCGCCTGGTTAATTTTGGATGTCGCGTAGATCGCCTCCAAGAGCGCGATAAGTCCAATGTTGGTCATATTCACGGCACACTTGGGTCGCAACACAATTTTATAGTCCTCTTCGGGCAGTCGAGGCATGGGCTTCCATCGCGGTAGCTGCGGCGGGCACGACTTATTCTTGGAGGTAGCCGAAGCACCGGTGAGGCCTAGTTCCTCGGTCAGCTCGGTGGGGTCGGTTTTCTTGCGACCAAAGCGCTTTTGGAGGTCTAGCGGGTCGGCCGGACATTTCGGGTGCTGCCACGTACCATGACGCAGCTCCGCGGGGTCGATTTCTTCGCCTTCGACGGTGTAACTCATCATTGCTTGCTCGGAGACGCTGGCTGCGTCGAGCGGGCGAGCAACGGCGACTCCGTTGTCGCGCTAGGCCCGGGTTCGGCGTAGCTGCGAGGTGGCGTGGCGCCTACCGAAAACGGCGAAAATCGCCTAAGAATCTTGGTGCCGGTTCCTACAAATGGTCCGTATGGGTGTCGGAACACACAAGGAAAGTCTTTAGTAAATTTGGTGAAGCTGCGCGAGCCGGTTGCGGAAAAAGATCGAAAAGGTGCGGAGCGTATGTGAGATGCGTCCGCTCCCTATACGATAGCTCCGCCCAAAAAAAAAAAAAAAAAAAAAAAAAAAAAAAAAAAAAAAAAAAAAAAAAAAAAAAAAAACAAGCGTGATGGAAACGCTTGCTGTTTCCTCTGGACCCAGGATCCTTTTAATAATGACACGCCAGACGGGAGACCTTTACATGCAACACAGACTATTCACAGACACGTTCACACGATACAGAACGATTTACATGTACGCGGACTATAGTTCTGAAGACGTTCTTCTTTCTGGGGTTTTACGTGCCAAAACCAGTTCTGATTATGAGGCACGCCGGAGTGGAGGGCTCCGGATTAATTTTGACCACCTGGGGTTCTTTAACGCTCTGAAGACGTTTGTCCGTCTATATAAAGATGTGCCTAGCACTCATGCAGCACGACTCGCCGGTGTGCGTCGTCGTTGCGGCGCCCGTGACGGTTGTCGTTGCGAACATCGTCGCTGCGTAGTCTGACACTTGAGGACGGCTGGTGTGTTGCTTGCGACGACCACATCTTACGCCGTTACCACCACGCCGCACCTTGTCGCGACGTGGAAGCAGGGGAAACAGCAGGCCGGTATGGCACCAGGCCACTGCTGCAACTGGCCAGTAACGCCTGGCCTGTAACGCCTCGACCGCTAGAACGTCGGTTTCAGTCGGCAGGCAGGTATAGCTCAGGCGTCCCGGTCCCCAGCACGAAGCACTGCACCAGGCCGCTATAACAGCAGGCCGCTGGTGCGCAGGAAAACTCAGCCACGAGCGGGATCTCCACCCCGGTCCGCAAGTAGCAGGACACCGGTCGCCAGTACCAGAGCCTTAAACCGCCGTTCTGCGAGCTGCCGTTCCAGACTTCCGCTCGCTCTCGATCACGCTCTGCGCGCTCCGCCCACCGCTTCCTTGTCCGTCGCAGGTGGTCTTATTCTTCCATTATCATCGTCAGTAATTTCCCTCTTGTTGTTGCCACAACACAATCATCACTCCAAGCTGGTATTTCAGACACTTTGTCCCGTCACCGTACACGCCACTATCGACATCACCCCGAGCTAGAGTATGCGTTATCAGTTTGGAACCCTGGTGAAGAAAAAAAAAAAAACAAACATTAACAGATACCATTGAGTCAATTCAGAACAGGGGCGCTATGACAAAAAGCTATTCCCCAAACTGTTTTTATTCCAATCTCCTGACGTCAAATTTACGTAACCACCGACGCAAGCATCGGGCGGTGACCCGCCGCGTTGTCTGAACAACCCAATCAAACACTCTCCTCGTTTATAGGAGGTCACCTTTGTTCGCTTTTAAAACGAATAACATTGCCTGCACTGAGAAGTGTTTGTTATCTAATTGGCTGACAAGAGGCGAGGAACATGCTCTAGTGAAGCGGATTTCGATGGGGCCGAGCCAGCACAGGGAAAACAGATAACCGCAAGAAGAGGATGGTGCCGGCTTCTCCGATTGGTCCACTTCGCCTTACTTAGCTTGCGATGGCTGGTCTAAAATCACAGAGGCATGCAACGGAATGATAAGAATGCCGCTAAAACAGATCCTCGGCAAGGAAGAGTTGGCAGAGTGATGTCGTATACGTTAAATCCCTACATAAGAAAAGTACCGCCATCCTTTGATCAACGCCGCTTCTCTCTCTCCTGTATCTCCGATTGAACGATGATAGCGCGCGCTTTCAATTCTTTATATTGCCACATGGTGTGGCACAGCGAGGGGACTGAGAAAAGAAGAGAACGAGGTTCGTCATGACAGGCGAACGAAACTTCGGCACGGAGGTCTGCTGGAACGACCAAAAGGTAGGTCTTGTTGCTGGCAGCGGAGTTCTTCTTATACAAGACGCCATCTCGTAAACAAAAAGACGACAATCCTCGAGCGATATGCCGCGGTATTGATGGGTTTCGTCCTTCCAGATGTTCGAATATAGGCCGTAGTGCGTCGTCTGCGTGCTGCCGTGTGGACAAATCAGTAACGCTTACGACCCCAAGGAAAGCGCCGTCGTCCTTAAGACGGGGGTAATGCCACATGGTGCGGCACAGCGAGGGGACTGAGAAAAGAAGAGAACGAGGTTCGTCTCGGCATCGCGCGTCGACGCTTACGCTTGCCTGGATTCTTATTCAGCGTGTTTTCTATAGCAGAGTATACGCGACAATATATTGTTTTTTTCCGCCTCAGAGCGATGTTGAAAGTCCTCTGCGCAGCTGCAGTCACCGCCGGCGGCGGCGGCGCGCGCCCGGCCTGAAGGCTTCAACGTAGACTTTCTAGGTGCGCCACCGTCGACTTGCTTTTGCAAGCAAAAGTAAAGAAAAAACAAAAACAAAGAACAAGCGCTTTAGGAGAGGAGACGGCGGAGGAAAGAGTAGATGGCGGTACTTTTCTCATATAGGGACTTTAGTACACGTGCCGAACGGGCTCGACAATGTTTTACTGCCACGCAAAAAGGTTTATCATGGCTATTTTAAAAGGGCAGTCTATGGCTATTCAGAAAAATTTTCAGTTTTGTTCGGCATATTATTGCATTTTTTCCCGTACACGTCACTTTGACGGGGTGAGTTTTTGCGGTTTTTTGAGGTCGCGTGACAGACAGGCGAAGTGGGCGCAGCCCGAAAACATTGGACCAATAGCAGAGGGCTAACGGTGAAAAGGCATCGAATCAGGAATAATTATTTTTCTTTTGTGTGGTTTAATCACGCATAATTAGTGTGTACACGTTATATCAGATAGGGAGCTATCGCGGTTTTCATGACGTCGCGTGACAGACAGGCGAAGTTGGCAGTGGTCCGAAAATGTTTTGACCAATCGTGGTGGGCTGATTGCAGAATTAGAATATAAAAGTTTGGAATAGCTTTACGTTATAGCGCCCCAGCTTAGATCGTTTTATCCATTCAAATTATTTCCGTACAGCTAGCGTTTCTTTAATGAAATCAGACCTTGGCCTTATTAACTTACAGCTTCGAGGAAAGGTTTCTTGTCTGCCTTTTTCAAAAAATTCTTTAACAAAATAACTGCCTTAAAAAGAATTCATTTCAGAACCTTTGTACATGTCATCGCGTCTTGATCATCGCTTTAAAGTTTTCATTCCCTTCTGTCGCACAAATGTTTTATCAGATTCCTTTCTGCCAAAGAATAGTGCCAAGTGGAACCGTCTTCCCCCTTCCATCACCTGCATCGAGGAGGCACCATCATTAAGACTGAAATAACTGATTATACTTTGATTTCATCGCTTTATATACTAATTGTGTGAACATGCTGTAATAAAGTGAAGCTTTACCTACGTATATGGCTAGGCGAAATCGTCTGTCCGCAGAAAACTATCATCATAAGCATTGGCTCGAGCGTCGTCGTCTTCTTCCGCAGCTAGCTCGTTGGCTCGTGCTCGGCTCGTGCCACTGCTCCCGCGTTCGTCGTCGTCGTCGTCTGGCTGCGTTGCCGCTAATCATTCCAGCGTTGAATTTCACTTCTCTTCTGTCATTGTAATGGGGAGGCCGCGTTTATGGGGGTATGAGCCATTGCTTAAGGGGGTATGAGCCATTCATTGTCTTACGTAACGGACAGATATCATTTTGAAGCAATCATTTTCCAAGAATCGCAAGCGGCAATGGAGGGTGAATACTGCTAACCACGCCGCCGAGCAAACTCGAGATATCGAACGCAACCGACAACGGCGGACTGCGGGAACACAGTCCGTGACGTCGTTCTCTCCGTCGCAGCCGAACGTGTGCGTAACCTTATAATTCAGAAATACATTAATGAACACTCTGGATTAACCCAGGGATAAATAATACCCAGGCCACACATTCCAGCTGCGCTGGTTAACCATCTTCACCGAGTGGAATCATTTGGTCCTCGCTTAGTCACTAGAAAGGGATATTTTGAGGAGAGTAGAAGGGAAATATATCCATAAAGTCTCCAGTAATGCTTTTGACGTTATCGTCAGCGTGCCATCAACTTGCAGAATAAAGGTCTCCCATTCCATTTCATTGTCAACATGGAGACAAATACCCAATTCCACGCGACGTGCAGGCTTGGCTACATGCCGACCCTATCCCCAAAAACATGCACCCGGACTGCAATAAAGAACGTCGGAAGGCAAGGGCTGCCTCCCTCATTAAAGCCACCATGGACGTCACCTTCGTCGACGCAGCTGAATACCAAGACGGGCACCACTTCGCCGCTGCTATACGACAGTAGGCCGCTCGCTCAAACATGCCGCCAGCATCGTAAACCAAAATGCCGAGACGGCCGAGGAAGTGGCCATCGCCCTGGCCACCCTCGATCCGGACTGCCACACCATCGTGAGCGATTCCCGCACGGCAATCACCAATTACACCAAAGGTCGTATTTAAAAACAAGCGCTACGCATATTACACCAAGCCCCTCACTCACTTGAAAAGAAAATCACTCTCGTCTGGTTCCCAGCGCGCGCCGGCGACGTACATGCGCACCTCACCAACCTCAACGAGGTCGCTCACTCCGCAGCACGAGCCCTGGTCAACTGTGCCGGAGACAGCGCAGGTGCACCCGCGGAACGCGATCACCTCACCAGCTACAACGACCTTATGAAATTATTCTATCTCAATAGAAGAGCCTTCCTCATCCCTCATCACAAGCTAAACAGAGCACAGGCAAACCCTTCGCCTGTTACAGAAAAACACGTACCCATCACTAACACGTTACCACAGGATCTATCCAGACACCTACCCTAGTAACATTTGCAAGATCTGTAAGACTCAGGCAGCATCGCTACCCCACATGCTATGGGAATGTAAAGACCAATATCCGACAAATAATACCGTGACCCTCTCGTCGAGATGGCACGCCGCCCTGCGCAGCTCCCACCTCGACGACCAACTCTGGGCTACCCAGCAAGCCTGCGAGGCGGCGAAGAGGCAAGACCTCGATGTCCCCTAGGCCTAGGCCGAGGCCTAGGCCCAGCCAACTAAACTCCTTGTTTAAATAAAAGTTTGTTCTTCCTCCTCCTTCATTTTATTACCGAATTCATGTGCAAACAAATTACATACGGTGTAATTAAAACACGTTGACACCTTACTAAGTTGTCATATTTGCAAAATTCTGGATAATAAAGCCACGCGGGAAATTATTCTGTCAACCTAATTACTGACCGCATAGTCGTAGTTCATCACTGACATCACTGCAGATATCACTTCCTGTTTGAATACGGTGTAATAAGGCGTTCCTTGAAAGAAGTCTCCCGCGTTCACGAAGAGCACATTTTCTGTCTGCGTCTTGATTTCGTTCACCTGCAAAGTAATCACGTTATAACAATTAGTCGTCTTCCGCTCTTCACGTATCGCAAGTATCTTTTTTTTTGTAAACAGTGATGTGGTAGGAAATGGCTCAGCGAAAAAGCAGTTTCCGACTCCAAAGATGGCATGCGAGTATGGTACGGTCAGCGCTTGAGGCTCTGCTATACTAACTCGCTTGATAAGTTTTCTCGTATTTTTATTGCGTGGATATATGACACGGCTGCGGCACCATCTTTTCGGTGCAACTAACGCCACGTTGTTAGGCGCTATATAATTTTTCAACTATCGGGAGCCTTCGGACGCTTTGCGAGCCACAACATCGATAGGCTTGAAACCGCGGCGGGCATTCTTTGCGACGCTTGCGTGAAGTAACGAAGGACTCTGTAGGGCAACAGTCACCTGCATTGCTAAGTCCAGCAGCAAGCACGACTGCAAAGTCTTCATGCCATATTCGGCGTGAACGTGCCACCTACCATAGAGGTGACACGACCTTATTAAAGACGATCGTGTTTCTTGGGCTAGCTAAACGCGAAAAACTTTGTCACTCGATTCAACCGCCCGGCCGAAACCGATTCAACGGTCCGGCCAAAACCAACCAAGCTACTAGAACTGGTGGCACAGGGTCATATACACGTCAACTTTATACAGCGCAAAGGAAACCTCAGGCCCATTTGAGGCAAAATATATGTACATAACCGTGATCCGCAGCGTTCACTTAATTAATACATATTGGACTGGTTTTTAGGTTACTAAATAAAAAAATCTAAGCCTAAGAAATGGTGTCGAAGAGATGCTACGCATTAAAGCAAGCCGACTGAAGCTGCGGCTCTGTAGCCGGCTTTAATCCAACAGAAAAATGTCACAGTTTCGCCCTAAGGGCGAAGCAATGAATGCGATAGCAACACAGCAATGTCATACGAAGTAAGGTGAGCGGCTTTGGTAGCAATATGAATTGTAGCAAACATGAGCTGATTAAGTAAGCAGGTGTGCTGCGGCGTAAGTAGACCGACATGAAGAGAGACTCGATGACCACGAGAAGGCGCGTGTGAAACGGTGGTGTTGATGAGAAGCGCTTCCCGTGGGCAGCGCGTGCGAAGGGACACACCTGTAGCGCTGCACTGCCGATCCGGGCAGCATTAATTGCATGTGTAGCGTGCGTTGGAAAATGTGGCCCGACTATTACTAACTGAATGAACAAGCGTGGTGTGAGCGCGCACAAACAAACGTGAATAGATCACACTGAATGACTGCAGACAACGACTGTCAAAACGCTGGCAGCAAGCGCATATATACGCCGCAGCGGCGAAGGTACGTGCGGTCTATCGCTTCAACGGAAACTGAGCGGCGAATGCACGGCGCATAAAGGTCAGACCCGTGGGGAGATAAGCGACGGTGCGAGCGAGCGACGAGCGCGGTTGTTGGCAGAGTAGAAGTGCGCCCCCCCCCTCCCTCCCGCTCCCTCCGGCGCTGGCTTCCGGCTTCCTTGCTTGCGCGTGGGAGATTGCGTGCGTTCGCTCTCCTTTATAGCGCTCGTCCCCGCACGCTTCCGCTCGGGCATATGGCGCGCGGCGAAGATTTTATCTATAGGGAACCTCACGGCGACGGCGACGGCGACGGCGACGACGACGGCAGAAATCCGGTTAAGTGTCCATATAATTGCTATCGCAATAATAAAAAGTCCCAACAGATAGCGCGAGAGCAGGGCGAACGCGGGAAATTTGAATTGAATTCAGCAAAACCTCCATTGCATCCATCATGGGAGGAATGAGAGGGGAGGAGAAGAGCGTGAGGGGTGGGTGGGGGGAGAAGAGAGGGTGTTACGTAACAGGGGCGGCAGAAGACTATCGGCTTTCGACGTCATTACAGTGAAGCAAGCAGATATGCGGCCAGTGTTTTTGATACGTTATCAAATTAGCAAGCAGTAATAGCACTTGTTGCTTTGATGGTTCGGTCTCATGTAAAATATTCGTAGTATGCGAACTCAGGCTTTGATGAATGTCTTATAGCGACACAGGTTCTGTGAGAGACGTCGTGGTAGAGGGCTCTGGATTAATTTATCCACCATAAGGTTCTTTAACACGGAGTAGAAGCTCAGAATACAGGGGCTTCGACTTCCGACCGTAGTGGTCTCATTCCGATAAGGAGGAATGAGATCGCCCCGGCCGGCAGTACAACAGATGATATCGCGTTCAGCAAAAAAAAAGAAAGAAAGAAAGAAAAAAGAAACTAAAGAAGAGAAATACGCCATTGGTGATCACCCCACCCGAATTAATGGATCTGAATGGCAATGGTTAAAACCTTCAATAATCATGTTGGCGAAGTTGGATAGAAAAATGCACACATTTTCTTGGCGGTGTAGCAAGTTATTCGTGTTTTCATTAATATAATAAACATCACAACGAAACAAATCACATACAGTCGGGTCTCTTCGCAGTAGCTGTTACACAGGAAACCATCCACCAATAAGCTAGACAAGGTTATCTTATAATTTAACTAAGGACGCTGGCACAAGGATAGCACATTGCTAACGCGCGGGTGAGTCAGTCACTGCCGCAGGCTGTCATGAGTTGAGTGCGCCCGAACGCCAGCCAATGAGGAAACACTCTTATTTAAGAGAAGTTTTGTGAATAAGCTAGGCCAATGTTTCTGACGAAAACTAGGGAGACGATACCGAATGTTAGGAACACAATGAATGCCTATTGCCTCATTATTTAATCCTTTAAAGCACCCTCGAACTCGGATAGCCATACCTGAAGAAACCACCTTGCATGAACTGCAATTTCTACATACATACGTCGCGCAAGACAGCCTGAAACGCGAATTCGACGAAATGAATTGCTACTGACATAAAACTGTTCTGTATGATTGAATGAGCATTATAAGAGGGAGGAAGGGTTAAAATGTCACAGGCCTGCGCTGCACACGCAGCAAAGTCACAGCGTAAGCTGGTGGAGCGGCTCAAGAGTAGCTCCAATTTCGGCACCACGCACAACAGGGTCTTCGCGGCAGTCTCTTCGCCTCGTTTTGACGAGAACGATCTGAACGGTCCGTCCGGCGTCGACGGCGAGCTGCGGCTTGTAATGCTGTCTGCACAGCAGTCTGTTGAGCCTGATGATGCCTGGTTGCAGCCGCGCACGTAGCTCTACATTTGCAGGCGCCTTAACTAGATGGCGCCACCATACTGGTGGAGGCTCGGGATCGCGTTGATTGCATGCCTCGTCTGAATCGCATCTCGTCGTCTGCGCCTGCGCGCTTGCCTAGGGCGAGTTTATAGGCATTTTGCCGCTACCTGATAGAAAGCTAAAGCTTTTTATTGCGATAGCAATTATATGGACACTTCAACCGGATTTCTGCCGTTGGCGTCGCCGTCGCCGTCGCCGTGAGGTTCCCTATAGATAAAATCTTCGCCGCGCGCCGTATGCCCGAGCGGAAGCGTGCGGGGACGCGCGCTGTCACGGAGAGCGAACGCACTCAATCTCCCACGCGCAAGCAAGGAAGCGGGAAGCCAGCGCCGGAGGGAACGGGGGGAGGGGGGGGGGCGCACTTTTACTCTGCCGACAACCGCGCTCGTCGATCCGCCCGCACCGTCTCTTATCTCCCCACGGCTCTGACCTTTATGCGCCGTGCATTCGCCGCTTCGTTTCCGCTGAAGCGATAGACCGCACGTACCTTCGGCGCTGCGGCGTTTGCGCTTGCTGCCAGCGTTTTGACAGTCGTTGTCTGCGGTCATTCAGTGTGATCTATTCATGTTTGTTTGTGCGCGCTCACACCACGCTTGTTCATTCAGTTAGTAATAGTCGGGCCACATTTTCCAACGCACGCTACACATGCAATTAATGCTGCCCGGATCGGCAGTGCAGCGCTACAGGTGTGTCCCTTCGCACGCGCTGCCCACGGGAAGCGCTTCTCATCAACACCACCGTTTCACACGCGCCTTCTCGTGGTCATCGAGTCTCTCTTTATGTCGGTCTACTTACGCCGCAGCACACCTGCTTACGTATCAGCTCATGTTTACTACAATTCATATTGCTACCAAAGCCGCTCACCTTACTTCGTATGACATTGCTGTGTTGCTATCGCATTCATTGCTTCGCCCTTAGGGCGAAACTGTGACATTTTTTTTAAAGCTGTACACAGGAACCTTACCCATTAAAACATGGTTAGAAGATAAGATGTTTATTTGTTCCGTGGGGTACAGAATGTTTATTATGCAAAAAATCAGAGCCCGTTGAAGATGTGTTTTTAGATTTCTGGAGTGGGGTGTTCTTCTGGGACATCTTACAGAGAACTCTGGAAAAAGGGTTGACGTTAAATCCACATGGAATCCGTTATCTCACGGTTGAAAACGACGATGGCGTGCCTTTTGATCTTGTCATGCTCCTAGGCCTGCACAGCATATGGCGAACTCGGATGGCTGCACACAATGCAGATATTGATGTTAGACCCATTCGCGAGGATTTTTGCGAATCTGTGTCCCGTTTTGTCGAAGTGCAGAAGGTTCAGACGTATGCGCCGGAGTGGGTTCCAAAATTGGAACTTTTGTTGCACATGCCCAAATACTGATGACATGTAGTCAGCAAACAGCTGACGGTTCACCGATATATGATCTTGTTATTCTGTTCTTTTAAGCTCGTAAGCTCTGTGACATGCGAGGCAATGAAGAAAAAAAAAAGCTTGCGTGGCTCAGTGGTAAAGTATCTGACTCCCGCGCAGCGGGCCCGGGGTCGATTCCTGCGGGAACCGGGTACATTATCTTCGCATTTATGACGATAGCTGTTACGGTCACCGGACACCGTCGGTGGAGGTGGCGGCGGACACCATCGCGAACCGAAACGGTTATTGGAATGAGCCCATAACAGCTTACGTTGTAAAAGAACAATGTAGAAAAATACTTCAAGGCCGGAATTGTAGCGTCTTCAGATTATACTGACGAAGTATAAGTACAAAAAATATTTTTAAGGCTCCGAGTAAGGACAATAGCCCTCGTTCATTTTTGTATGTGACTATTTAAATTTTTTTTTTTTACTGAAAGTGGGGAATATATGACAAATTTTAGAGCTCGAATATCAGCCTTGCGAGGTCAGTGTGACATTTAAAGAGACGTTCGGACGCGTGACGTCAATCGCATTTAGCATTTCAAATGCACTGAAGATTGGTTTAATTACACACCGTCTGAGATTTTCTTTCTTTCCGTTTTACATATTAAACCCAAGTATGTACGTGTAGAACGGCATTTTAATAAAGCGGTTATAGGCGGCTATAGGGCGGCTATGGGGGCACAATTATGTGCTATGTGGCCCCTTTGAATCGCTCTCAAGTGGTTCATTTTTGTGGAGAGAAGCCGATTTTTCGCAAGAAAATTTTCTTCGCTTCCATCAAGGTGGCGGAACGTGACGTGGAGCGGTGCGTTTTTTTGAAGAGAAAATATTTCTTGTTCGGTGACGCGTACATTGCAATGTACGCACTGAGGGGACATAGAAATAAAGGGAAAGGTCGCAGCAAAAAGCCCTATGATGTATTAGTTTCGCAACAATATTGCGACATTCTGAGATAGTGGATATGTTGGCTTGTTGGATGAACAAATCTGACGTCAGTTAGGTTACAAACACACTATCAATAATATAATAGCAACTAACTGTCACAAGTCTTCCCCAGTTCATAGTAAGGCGCAGCTAGTTGCGGTAATGTTAGCTGCAGTAATTTAAGTAACGTAGCGGTAAGTAACTAATATTTTAAGTTTAGGTAACGGTAATATAACTGCGTTGATGTGTAATTTGCATAAACCAGATTAATTTCGATAAAATCTTAGCATGTACTGAATGCTTCATAGCACGGTCATCGAATCCCACGTGACTACACGAAATTGCAGAACGTTATCACGTCCACAACCATAAAAGAAAGGTCGTAAAATTTTTTTATTACCTGCATTGGCACGTCCCTCAACAACATATGGTACACATACCGCCAGATAGAGACATTCAAAGACCGCAGCACAGCTAGTAGCCTGGTATAAGCAGACGTAATGCTAAGTTTTATTCATAAAACAGAAGTCGCTCGTATCTGGGTGACTGGGTCTCTCACTTTACACTCTTCAATTAACTGTGTAATCATTTAACAAAAATACTCAAGGATTGGTTGTACATTGAAGTTGACAGATAAGGCGCCACATGTGCATTTTTTTTTGTCATTTGCTGTGGAGACACTGTAACATTACGCGTCGTAAGGCGCATTATTATTGCTCCTCCGTGCACCAGTGAGAACCTGATCCCTTGGGCATATAAACACAGATTTATATTCGAAAGATTTTTCCAAGAATGTCCCTTGTGAATACTCCTTTCAGGCCGCTAATGGAAGACCTGTTTTATGGTTTCATGTTTCCGACATATGAAGCAGTCCGTTCCCCGCACCGTAAATAGTCTTTCTCCTTGCTCCCATGTTTTTACATCAAGTGTACCGTATCAAGCTTAAACAAAGAAGATCTGGCGTCATATGCTATATCCATTCACTTGAATCTTGCAACTGCATTCTGAGAATGTCGAATGTCGAATAATCAGTGATCAACTTGTCGAAACAAGGGGAGCTTGCAGATTCGGGCTGAGGCTTCCCTTGTTTGGCTACGGTTGAAAACATCGCGTCTACATCTTACTGTAAAGCTCTGTCTTGTTTCGATGTCGAATAACTGGTAAATAATGCGTAAAAGTTTCAAGCGCACGTGTAGTGTCGGCCAGCTATGTACATTTGTTGGTGAGAGATTTGTGCGAGTATGCCAGTACACGAAACTACTTCGATGCTTATGAATTTACTCACCTTCGTGACGATTCTGGCTACTCCCCCGACGCAAGTCGAATTTTCATTCTTTTCATCGAAGCATATGCCGCCGAATTTGCTGCTTTCTTCCAAGTGAGCATGAATATCGTTGGTGTGCAGAATTGTCAAGTTAAATTTTTGATCGCTGGCAGCGCAGTGATGGCAGCAGCATATTATTGACATCAAGATTGCCATACGTATGGAATGTAGTAGCTTGTATTCCGGATGGTGCACCATTGTTGCCATTACTGAGCGAACTTAATTTAGGATGCGATTAAGACACTGGAAGTGACATTATGACAGAATAAATTGTTGGCTTTGAATATTTAATAGAACCGACGTATTGTAGTATTCAGCATCACCAAACAAATACCGGGTTTTTAGATCATACGGATACGCGGCGCTCATAGCCTTTTTATAAATATCTGTGTGGTTTAAAAAAGCTCACGCAGAACCTCTGTGAATTTTTTAAGTAGGCGTAAGCATTGTGCCACTTGCTCTAATCCACGTAGCCCGGCGCCATTATAAATATTATGAAAGCTGACCCGACCAGTACAAACCCTTATCGGTCGTTATCAACCTTATCGGACTAGATCCGACCATTATAAACCCTTATCTGTTGTTATCGACCTTATCGGACTCAATACAACACTTATAAACCCATATCTGTCATTATCGATCATGTCGGACATGATCCGACCCTTATAAACTTTTATCGGTGTTATCAACCTTTATTGCACCTTATCAACCTTACCGGCAAGCCTAAATTGGTTGCTGTTCATCGACTGCGAAACGGGGACCTATGGTCACTATCATCATCATCATCATCATCATCATCATCATCATCATCATCATCATCATCATCCTATATTTATGTCCACTGCAGGACGAAGGCCTCTCCCTGCGATCTCCAATTACCCCTGCCTTGCGCTAGCTGATTCCAACTTGCGCCTGTGAATTTCGTAACTTCATCACTCCACCTAGTTTTCTGCCGTCCTCGACTGCGCTTCCCTTCTCTTGGTATTCATTCTGTAACTCTAATGGTCCAGCGGTTATCCATCCTACGCATTACACGGCCTGCCCAGCTCCACTTTTTCCACTTAGCAGAATATCTAGATAGATAGCAGAATATCTGCTATCCCCATTTGTTCTTTGATCCACAACACTATCTTCCTGTCTCTTAACGTTAGACCTAACATTTCATTGCGATAGCAATCATATGGACACTCAAAAGCCGACTTCTGCCGTCGGCGTCGCCGTCGTCGTCGCCGTCGCCGTGAGGTTCCGTATGACGTCAATGGAGATGAAATCGTCGCCGCGCGCCGCCGAACGCTGTATGTGCGAGTGAAAGGCCGCGAGGGACGCGCGCTTTCACGGGGAGTGAACCCGCGGCAGAGAACAAACGCGCGTTCTGCGCCGTCCTCCCTTAAGGGCTGCAGAAGTAGGCGTCTGTTTTCTCCTTTACAATAACCATATATGTAGAGCAAACGTGCCTTCTTCCGACGCGCGAGAGGCCATTGGGGAGGGGGAGGTGGAGGGAAGGGAGGCGACGTTTAGCGGCGGCACCAAGTGCCTATTAATGCTCCGGCAACAGTCACCAACGCCGCACACATTTTGAGCGAACGCGGGCAAAACGCCGACGGCGTCGACAACAGTTCTGCGTGTTGCCGGTGCTGCTGCATGTCCAAGTTTATACAGCTGATAAAGCTACTATCATTACTCCGTATAGCTCTCTACAAATTTGCTATCGCAATTGATGCTTCGCCTTTCAGGTGAAACTGCGACAACTTTTTTTTCGTTCCATCGCTCTTTGTGCGGTCCTTAACTTGTTCTCGAGCTTCTTTGTTCACCTCCAAATTTCTACCTTATATGTTAGCACCGGTAGAATGCAATGACTGTACACTTTTCTTTTCAACGACAGTGGTAATCTCCCAGTCAGGATTTGGTAATGCCTGCCGTATGCACTCCAATTTTATTCTTCTATGAATTTCTTTCTCATAATCAGGGTCCCCTGTGAGTAATTGACCTAGATAAACGTACTCGTTTACAGACTCTAGAGGCTGACTGGCGATCCTGAATTCTTGTTCCCTAGCCATCATCATCTTTGTCTTCTGCATATTAATCTTCAACCCCACTCTTACACTTTCTCGGTTAAGGTCCTCAATCATTTCCTGTAATTCGTCCCCATTGTTGCTGAATAGGACAATGTCATCTGCAAACCGAAGGTTGCTGAGATATTCGCCGTTGATCCTCACTACTAAGCCTTCCCAGTCTAAGAGCTTGAATGCTTCTTCTAAGCTAGCAGTGAATAGCATTGGAGAGATTGTGTCTCCTTGCCTGGCCCCTTTCTTGATAGGTAACTTTCTACTTTTCTTGTGAAGAACCAAGGTTGCAGTGCAATCCTTCTAGATGTTTGCCAATATGTTCACGTATGCATTCTGTACTCCTTGGTTACGTAATGCTTCTATGACTGCTGGTATCTCTACTGAATCAAATGCTTTTTCACAATCTATGAAAGCCATATAGAGAGGTTGATTGTACTCCGCAGATTTCTCTATTACCTGGTTGAATGCATGAATATGATACATCGTAGAATATCTCTTCCTGAAGCCAGCTTATTCTCTTGGTTGGCTGAAATCAAGTGTTGCCCTGATCTATTTGAAATTACTTTGGTGAATATTTTATAGAATACTGAGAGCAAGCTAATGGGTCTATAACTCTTGAATTATCGAACGATTTCCTTCTTGTGGATGAGTATAATATTGGCGTTCTTGGAGCTTTCTGGTACACTTGAAATTGCAAGGCATTGCGTATAAAGGGCCGCAAGCTTTTCAAGTATGCCATCCTTGATTAAATCCATCTTCTCCAGCAGCTCTTCCCCTGGTCATGTCTTTCAAGGCCCTTCGAACTTCGTCGCTAGTTATAGAAGGGGCCTCTGTATCCTGTTCATCACAACTTCGAATGAAAGTAGCTTGGCTGCTCTGGGAACTGTACAGGTCAGCCTAAAATTCTTCCGCTGCTTTTACTGTCATCGAAATTACTGATGATATTATCCTGCTTATATTTCAGTGCATAGATTTTGCCTTGTCCTATGCCTAGTTTTCTTTTCACTGATTTCATGTTGCGTCCATTTTTTTTACTACTTCCTCAATTTTTTCCACGTTCTAATTTCGGATATCCCTTACTTTCTTCTTGTTGATCAGTTTCCACAGTTTAGCGAATTCTATCTGACCTCTGGAGTTTGACAGTTTCATGTTTTGCCGTTTTTTTATTAGGTTTTTTGTTCCCATATTACCTACTGGTTGCCTTGGTGACTTACCTCCCACTTCAGTTGCTGCTTCTGAGATCAACCTGGTTACTGTTTCATTCATTACCTGTATGTTGTCTTTATCTTCCTGTTATAAAGGTGCATATTTGTTTGCGAGCACCAGCCTGAATTGGTCTGCTTTTACCCTTACTGCGTCTAGGTTGGCCTGTTTCTTCTTGACTAATTTTATTCTTTCTTTCTTCAAATTGAGAGAAATCCTAGACCTCACTAACCTATGGTAACTGCACTTTACCCTACCTAACACTTCTACATCCTGCACTATACTGGGATCGGCAGAGAGTATGAAATCAATTTCATTCCTTGTTTTCCATTAGGGCTTTTCCAGGTCCACTTCCTGTTGCTGTGCTTCCTGAGGAAGGTATTCATTATTCGGAGCCTATTCCTTTCCGCGAATTCTACCAACATCTCTCCTCTAGTGTTCCTAGAATCAATGCCATAGTTGCCAATTGCTTGCTCATCAGCATGCTTTTCCCCACTTTTGCATTGAAGTCGCCCATTATTACAGTATATTTATTGAGTTTGCACCTTTCTCATTGCTAATTCGTCATCTTCATAAAACTGATCTATTTCTTCATTATCGTGACTGGAGGTTGGGGCGTAGGCTTGTGCAACCTTCATTCTATACCTCTTATTCAGCTTTATTACGACAACTGCTACCCTCTCATTAATGCTGTAGAATTAATGCTGTAGTCTAGGCATACAACACCGCCATGCTCTAACTTCACTGCAGGATGACCCTAAATAAATGGTCATTGAACTATCATATGCGGCACAAACACCATGAACTGTCTGTTCGTTACATCCGTTATTAGCGCACATAGTAGTGCCACTGGGAGCCTCGTGGACTTCACGGAAGTACTATCAGACTCGCTCTCACTTTGCGGTCAAATCTCTTGCTTGCGACCTTAAAAAAAAAAAAAAAAAAAAAAAAAAAAAAACGCGTTCAAGCCTACAAGCAGATTCGCGCTTATTTATAGGTACTTCCACGCACTAAATGAAAGTCAAATGCTGCAGTCTTCTAAATACTCGTGTGAGACACGCACAGCCTTAGACCAACTCTTACATAATACGTCGAAGAGAAATGAAATCAGTAGAGTATGCCATTACTAAAAGCGATCCGCGCAGCCCGTTACTAAGGCGCGGTACTCTCCACGTGCGTGTGGCATCAACCATCCGGTAATTTATAAAAATCAGCTGAAGTAGACTGCGGAATAGCCAGTACCTAACCTGATACAGCGTTATTTTTTTCATAACTCGCGAAATCCGAAAATAAAGTCATAGTTTAAGGGAAACTTACGCTAAACTATCTACATATCTCTGCGAAGAAAAACCACTGACGCTATCCGTTCTCGAGCGTTCAGCTGTCACGTTTTCCTGAAAGCCAACATCAAATTTACTCGAAATTTATCTTTTACACACCGTTCCCAAATTTACAGAACGTTCATAAAACTCAAAGTTGTTCCAAAGTATGCTCAGAGAAATGAATAATGATGAATGCGACTTGCCAAACGTGCCTCGAAAGAAATGCTCTAGTGTCAAACAGAACACGATTTGTCACGGACTCGCGCAGAAGCCTAGGGGCGGCTATTTTAAAATCTTGACCGAGAGAAAATGTTGAGAGAAGCCCCCCCCCCCCCCCCCCTTAAATAAATAAATAAATAAATAAATAAATAAATAAATAAATAAATAAATAAATAAATAAATAAATAAAAATAAAACTAAACGATAGAAAATGTCAAACCACTGTCAGGGCTAAGGCTACTAATATGAAGAACGCAAAGAAAGAAATAACCAACAAGAACAAACAAACAAAAGAAGATTTTTTGCGTGCACATGCAAGTATAGTAACCCGCGCTCCAAATGTAAAACCCATTCTGGGCTGGTATTTTGTAGCGATGACTTTAAAGTAATAATGCCTTTCCGCGCTTATCGCACTTTGTCAGTGGTCAGAGCGACGGTCCGCTCGCGTTATCAGCGGGATCAGCCGGCCGTGAGCGGTGGATGATAAGACTATTCTAAAATAACTCATAAGGCATCGCTACAGAATCGCGGCCCTGAGCTCGCGTCTGTGCGCCCTGAAGCGTTGTTTTTATTTTATTGCGATAGGCAATTATATGGACACTCCAAGCGCATTTTTGCCGTCGTCGTCGCAGCCGTGATGTTCCGGATAAAGTCCAACAATGACAAAATCGCCGCCGCGCGCCGTCCGTTGTGTGTGGGTGAAGGCGTGCGAGGCTGAGCCGGCAACCGCAGCTTAATCTCGCGCACGCGACATAGGGAGGCGGCCGGAAGCGCACGCTCTTCGTTCACGCGCGAGGTACGGGGAGGAGGCGACTGAGAAGGAAGGGGGGAGGGGGGGGGAGGGTGCGTTCTGCTTACGCGGCTGCTGCTCACGGAGCTATCTTGAAAGCTATCAGCGACGCGGCTGAAGTGTGCTCCCGCGGCTGCCTCATCTTCAAAGCGATCTGCGATGGGCCAAAGGGCATTCGCCGAGTGCCGGTAGCTTACATAATACGACGTTTTTCGACGTTTAGTTCGCATTGAAGCGAGAGCCAGCGCGAAGGTCAGTTTGCTCGCTGCCTCTGGCGCGATTTCTCACTCCAGCGTTTTGACAAGCTCCCTCGGTCATCGACCGAGATGTGTTCATGTTTACCTGTGCGCGCGTGACACTGTGCTTGTTTATTTAGTTAGTAAGCGAATGTTTACAACTTTACATGGCCTATAAAACTACTATCCGTACTTCGTATAGTTGTCTACTAATTTGCTATCGCAATCGATGCTTCGCCTTTCGGGCGAAACTGCGACTTTTTTTTTTTTATTGTGGTGCGGCCGGCATGGTGCGACGCGGTGAGTACAGGACTTCTGACACGCTTTCGAGCATGGGCCGGTGACGGCGTCGCTAAACATAAATAGAATAAGCCCCCTGAATACGGCTTGCCCCACGGGCACCAGTTTCGAGATGTCCAACCTTGTAGTTGGCCCTCATTGTAACGTGAGTGCGTTAAGGGCTCCGTGTCGCATAAAATTCAGTGTCGGCGTCGGCGCCGGCATGGATGTCGGTGTCCGTGGTGGAGAAAATCATCCCAAGCCACACAACCTCGCAGGCCTTCCGCGTGGCGCAAGTTGTTAGCGAAGGAGAAAATCATCCCAAACAAGCACGACCGCGCAGGTCCTCCACGTGGTGCAAGGTTTTGGTGAACAAAAATTTAATTTCTCAGAGTGAACCCGGTCAGAAAAATGGTAAAGTACGACTTAACCACAACGTACTGACATGGTGGCGTCGGGTTGTAATTTGAATGTACGAGAAAACATAATTCTGTTACGAGGAAACTCAAACACAAACCCCTTTTCCAGCATTTATAGCAGCGGCGCGCTCGGGTAGTTTACTTGCGAAAATGCTACCCAGATGGCGTTCGCATCCTCGACAGCTCAAATTGGGACTTATCCTGCCTAATGCGTTTTAGACACGCGCGCGAGTCGGGGCAATAGCAAAAAATGAATAAAATAATAAAAAAAGTGTCACAGTTTCGCCCTAAGGGCGAAGCAATGAATGCGATAGCAACACAGCAATGCCATACGAAGTAAGGTGAGCGGCTTTGGTAGCAATATGAATTGTAGTAAACATGAGCTGATTAAGTAAGCAGGTGTGCTGCGCCGTAAGTAGACCGACATGAAGAGAGACTCGATGACCACGAGAAGGCGCCTGTGAAACGGTGGTGTTGATGAGAAGCGCTTCCCGTTGGCAGCGCGTGCGAAGGGACACACCTGTAGCGCTGCACTGCCGATCCGGGCAGCATTGCACGTGTAGCGTGCGTTGGAAAATGTGGCCCGACTATTACTAACTGAATGAACAAGCGTGGTGTGAGCGCGCACAAACAAACATGAATAGATCACACTGAATGACTGCAGACAACGACTGTCAAAATGCTGGCAGCAAGCAGCGGGCGAAGGTACGTGCGGTCTATCGCTTCAACGGAAACTGAGCGGCGAATGCACGGCGCATAAAGGTCAGAGCCGTGTGGAGATAAGCGACGGTGCGAGCGAGCGACGAGCGCGGTTGCTGGCAGAGTAGAAGTGCGCCCCCCCCCCCCCCCCCCCAGCTTCCTCCGGCGCTGGCTTCCCGCTTCCTTGCATGCGCGTGGGAGATTGAGTGCGTTCGCTCTCCGTGATAGCGCGCGTCCCCGCACGCTTCCGCTCGGGCATACGGCGCGCGGCGAAGATTTTATCTATAGGGAACCTGACGGCGACGGCGACGGCGACGACGACGGCGACGCCGACGGCAGAAATCCGGTTGAAGTGTCCATATAATTGCTATCGCAATAAAAAGGTGCTAGGGCCTTCATATTTTAATATAAGACGACTTATAATGCCCCTGGAAAACTGTCTTTCTAGCAATGCATTTTTGTTTAAAAGTGAAGCCGACTTTAAGGGGATCGGTGTAAACTTGGTCTTTGTAAGCTGGCTTTCCCACGTTTTGTGTTGTAGTGAAGCCTCCTGAAATAAAAATGCGATGCGAATGGAGCCCGATAACGCTATCGCGTTTCACTCTTAAAGGCGAAACTTAAGCGCCCACGTCTTTTCTGCTTGAGCACAAGGTCACGGGCTCAAAACTCCACTGCGCCGGTCGCATTCTGATGGAAAAAAAAAACGCAGCTGCATTTAGATTCAAGTTTATGGTGAAGGAAACCAAGGTGGTCTAAATTAATATCAAGGCCTCCGCTACAACGTATCCGATGGTTTGGTACTTCAAACACCATACAACTATCGCGTAGAGCCTTTACCGGGAACCCCGCCGATAAGTCCTTCAGAGTGATTTGTTGAACGTAGAGGAGCATTTGAGTTGTACTGCCAACAGCAGTTAGAAAACGGGCTGATTATGTTTGGTAGAGCTATCGCGCAACATAACATAGATACAATATCAGAGACGGTATACCTGCGATGAGCCCAACAAGCACGAGGCTTCAAGCAGAGCGCTCTAAGCACAACGCCATGCAGCTTTGCGAAAACTGCCAGATAATATCATCATCATCATCATCATCATCATCATCATCATCATCATCATCATCATCATCATCATCATCATCATCATCATCATCATCATCATCATCATCATATCTTTAAGTCCACTGCAGCACGAAGGAGCCCTTCGTGTGATCTGAAGGAGCCCCGTGATCTTCGATTACCTCTGTCTTGCGCTAGCTGATTCCAATTTCGACCTGCAAGTTTCCTAATTTCATCGCCCCATTTAGTTATCCGCCGTCCTCGACTGCGCTTCCCTTCTTTGGCACCCATTCCGTAACTGTAATGGTCCACCGGTTATCTACCCTACGCATTACATGGCCTGTCCAGCTCCATTTCTTTCTCGTAATGTCAACTAGTATATCCGCTATGCCCGTTTGTTCTCTGATCCAGACCGCTGTCTTCCTCTCTCTCAACGTTACGGCTAACAATTTTCATTACATCGCACTTTATGTGGTCCTTAACTTGTTCTCGAGCTTCTTTGTTGACCACCAAGCTTCTGCGCCATATGGTGTCATCGGTAGAATGCAATGATAATATGCCAGATAATCTGTGCATTGTTAAATTGCTCTCTGGAATCGGGAAATGCCTAGAATGAGCGATACCGATTGTGCCGGGAAAGTCATTCCAATGTGTATACTTGTGTCAAGCGAAAAGGATAAGGGCTAGAACGGAGAATCTCGTTTGGCTAGAAAGAAAAAAAGAAATTGGGTATAATGTAGGTTTAAATCATTACTGGCTAAATGAATGCAAAAGCGCGGTCGTGTCTTATTTCTTCAAAGGGCCTTCGCCTTACAAGCAGCCTCTTGGACTTATCACTTTGAAAAATAACCTAACCATGAAAATTGACATCATGTTCCTGTTCTAAGCATCCATGCCCTTGTCTGAACCATGTTGGGGAATCGACCTGATTCATTTCCTGGCCTATTGGGCTGACGCTACCCTTGGGCCTAGGAACTCCTTTGCAACAATAGTAACGCTCCAGATGGGAAAGGCTGAATACGCTGTGAAACGTTTGCACGACCTGAATTTTCGTATTGAAGAACCAGGTAAAAGACAAGCTTATGCTCCACCCGAGAACCTGATAATAGAAGTTGGAACTGTGCTGACCTTTTTAGCAACGATGTCCTTGAGGCGAACCGTAGAAAGTGCGCTGATAGAGCCTCGCTCTCATGCCAGTGTGCAGCCTCCAGCTTTATCGCTCGCACACACACACACCCAAAAGAGAGAGAGAGAGAACAAAGGAACTATGTCGTCATCATAAATAGACACTAAGTAGTCAGAAATAGCGCCTGAAGAACATGCTTGGCGAAAAAAAAAAAACCCTACCGGAAATGGCACATTTATAGCTATACAAAATAAAAAGAAGGAACTTCTGTTTTCAAGAATTGTAAAAGGGAGCCATTTAAATAAAAGGTCAGATGTTGGCATCGACGGCGCACGCGAGGTGATGGAACACGAAGGAATTATACGCACAAACTCACCGCAAGTCTTAATATTTTTTTTTCTGCTAGCTATATTATCTATAGCTCCTTTTCCAGTGAATTCTTTGACCAGCCAGAACGAATGTCCGTGTGCCGTCCGTTCTGCGACATTAAAATAAATAACAAAGCTCGGGATAAATGGAAACATCGGTAAGCACCAGCCAGGGCGCTATCGCGAACCACTGAATCGGGAATGAACGCTAACCGCGATTTAATAAAGTTGTTACTTCGGTGTACTGAATGACACTGTAACTCGGATCACCTTCGTACTTGAAGTGACAGTTCTGCAGCAGACAAAAACAAACTGTTATCTTTCAAGCACACCATAAGAAGTCCAATTTTTTCTTTATCGTATTCGAATGTCCTCTCTCGTGTTTCCTTAGTTGAGCGACGACAGTATTTGGTAGTCAGCAGCAAATTATAACGGCCACAGATGTTATATGCTTAGCAAAAAAAAAAAGAAAAAAAAAAAACACCAGCGCGACGTGCTGATCGTGCGCCTTGTAGTGTAGACTTGAGATTTTAATATTGCTTTCCTTCTTCTTTCTGGGGTTTTACGTGGCAAAACCAGTTCTGATTATGAAGCGCGCCGTACTAGCGGGCTCCAGATTAATTTTGACCACCTGGGGTTCTTTAACGTGCACTACAACGCAAGTACACGGACATTTTCACACGGACGCCTTTGTAGTGATTAAACATGGTTAAATTATGCTTGCGCAAGGGGCTACGTGTATTTCACAAATGAGGGTACTCAGAGCTACTGCATGTTGCGGCAGCTGTAGTTCACTTCAACCACTTCCTCTCCTTGCTCTCTCTCTGTAGTTCACTTAAAATAGAGAGAGAGAGAGAGGTTTACTTGAAGAAAGGCAGAGAGGTCGGCCTGAGCGTTAGTTTGCTCTGGCCTGCTACTCTACACTGGGGAAGGGGGGGGGGGGGAAGAGCGATGAATGATGATGATAAGATAAGAAGCTGTACAAATATTCTTTGTAAGCGATCCATAACAAAAGCTCCGAATTCGACCAGATGAATTTTATTAGATATTCGAAAATTTCTTCAGAGATACAAGCGCATTTGCGGCATTTACACCATTTACAGTATTTCAGATTTCGTTACCTCTAGAAAAACCCGCCGTGGTTGCTCAGTGGCTATGGTGTTGGGCTGCTGAGCACGAGGTCACGGTCACGGCGGTCGCATTTCGGTCAATCCCGGTCACGGCGGCCGCATTTCGATGGGGGCGAAAATGCGAAAACACCCGTGTACTTAGATTTAGGTGCACGTTAAAGAACCCCAGGTGGTCCAAATTTCCGGAGTCTCCCACTACGGCGTGCCTCATAATCAGAACTGGTTTTGGCACGTAAAACCCATAATTTAATTTTAATTTTAATTACCTCTAGAAAAACATCTTCTGACATTTTTCTTTTCCAAGACCTATGTGGTTGCCCTTCGCGACAGGGTCTCTGGCTGCGAGTTGCCGGTTTCACTGTGTGAGAAGATGGTATTGTTCTTTGCTCTCATTAATCGCGGAGATATTCCCGCACCAGTAGTGCAACAATACATTTTCGATATCAGTCGAAAAAAAAAAAACCCTGCTCTTGTGTAGTTCAAACACTGCTCAAATCCTGCGCTTAAAGTAGCTCCAATCCTTCTCAATTTCTGCGCTTGTGTAGTTCAAATCCGCTTGCGTAGTTCAAATGCAGCTGTATTAATGTGAAACCTGGGGAAGTGTGAATCAGTGATGCGCCGGTGTTTCCCTCATGTTATTATTGTGCGATTCTTTCACAAGTAAGGAGGAATCGAATGCTTGTGGTGTGGTGGCGCGCTCTCGTGCGCTGCGCTGGTACCAAACTGGCGTTTTGGAAGCGATGTTCATGAGTTTCTGCTAATTCCCGCATGCCCCTGGCTCATGCCTGCATATCCAATGCGTGTATGCGCCACTCGTAATTTTATTATCGTTAACCGTGACGTAACTGTCAAGCATGTGATGTTATTGATGTCATGACTTATCAGTCATGTTCGTCACACATTCGTACCCTTCCATGCCAATTTTGGTATATACCAAGTGAACGAGACGCGAGTTTTCGGCAGATCTTGTTTTTGTGCGTGACCACGACGACATGACATCACATTAGACGCCGACAGCCCGGGCCCCTAAAGTGCGTAGCACTCATAAAAAGGTATTGGGTTTTACGTGCCAAAACCACCATCTGATTATGAGGCACGCCGTAGTGGGGACTCCGGATTAGTTTAGACCACCTGGGCTTCTTTAACGTGCACCTAAATCTAAGTACACGGGTGTTTTCTGCATTTCGCCCCCATCGAAATTCGGCCGCCGTGGCCGCGATTCGATCCCGCGACCTCGTGCTCAGCAGCCCGACACCATAACCCTACAGCAACCACGGCGGGTCGATATCTGTAGACATGGTCCAAATTACGTTTTTGGATAGAACCTCTCTGCGTATGCGGGGTATTTGTTTAGGTGACACTGAAGAGATTCGCGCTCCGTCCTTCTAACTAAAAATATTAAAAAAAGAAAACCATATAATGACCAGCAGCGTAGTCATCGCAACGCCAGGACTGCAATGTAAGCTCGTACCTACTAAAATAATTTCACCTAAAGCTCGCCAAAAAAGAAAGTTTAAAGCAAAATTTTCGTAGTTGAAATATTGAGAAATATAATCCAGAATTAACATTTGACGAAAGTGGAGCATACATGTGGTATTTGATAAGGGCGAAGAGAGGCGGTTAATGGGCGGAAGCGGGAAAAGGGAATTCATTGCAGCATGAATATCGACATTTACTTTCCGCAAAAAATAAAGTTAAAATCTAAAAAAACCTGAGATGTACAACGCGTTTACTTCAGTATAGAGATGTGCAATGCACAAGAATTTATGAGGATAAGTTGAAATATCACAATAGCGTTTGGTGGAACAAGATCTTGACGAACAAGTCTTGACGTTTTCAATCAAATGTCTCTATTGCGGGCGTATCATCTAGTGCACACGTGTCTTAATGTCTACGACCTATAGATCCCTATTGCTTTCGGGCAGTCGATCATTTTACACATCTAGCTGTGTACCAAAGCAGAAAGGAATTAAATTTTATCCAGAGTAGAAGATCACAGAGACCATCTCTCAGTACTACACGATACATGACTGATAAATAACGTATAGTAGCAACAGCAATGATGGTGAACAAAGAAAAATGCACACAAAGGCACTACATGAAAGTACAGGACGCACTCATGCAGCACTGTGCGTATGCATTTCCTTTGGCGTTTCGTGTTCTCTGGTCTTTCGTGTTCCCTGGTCCTAGTTAATCTTATATCACCAACTCGCTCAAACTTCTTTTACAGCGAAGCTTTTTTTTATTCTTTTCCCGGATTTGGCGTGGCTGCTGTCTGCTGCTGCTGTGTCGGTCAGTATATCAGAGGATATATATATATATATATATATATATATATATATATATATATATATATATCAAGAATAATTGGAATACAGCGCTGCAGAGTTAATACAGACACAACGCGTACAACGCGAGCGCAGACGATGAAGTGATTCTATCAAATGATGGTGCGCGTGTTTGTGTTGTGCGGCTGCCTTAACTCTGCAGCGCTGTATTCTAATTTTACAATTGCAACTAGAGGCAATGTAAGACACACACATGCGAACCTTATACGTGCGCCGAATACAAGTGCCATTGAATGGGCTCTTAAAAACCTCGTATGCTGATCAACAAGGCAGCGTTAGTACGCGCGTATCTGTTCTGTGTAACAATAGAAAAATTCCTGCATAAAACGTGAACACACGATGTCGGCTCACAGGTATCTCTGAAGAACACCGACCTGTCAATGAAAAAAATTCCCGCAGAAACTCCACTGGAAGCGTCTAAGTATGCGTAAGCAGTGTGCCACTTGCTCATCTCCAGGCAGCGCAATGTCATTATCAATCTTATCAAACTTGACCCGACCAGCATAAACACTTATCAAGCTTTATTGCTCATTATCAACCTTATCGGACTACATCCGACCCTTATCAATCCCTGGAGTCGTTATCAACCTGCGATAACCGTCACTACAACGGCTGAGGGTGGTATGCAATGTTTTATTGATTGTTCGGATGCTTGTTTTTAGCTTTTTCTTTATTGAAACGCATGGTGTTCTGTGTGTTGTATGGGTGGTTTCAATGAAAGTATGCACTGTTCGCTTCACTTTGCTGAGAGCTTGTAGCCTCAGCCGCACGGGGGCTGAGGCTACAAGCTACAAGACTACATGATAAACTTTTTAGAGCGCAAACGAGAGACAAGGCACAAAAGGGAGGTCAAACACAGGACAGGCGCTACTTTCCAATGTTTATTCCACAACGTCGTCATGAAATATATGTGTTTCCTGTGTTTGAGCTCCCTTTTGTGCCTTGTCTCTTGTTTGCGCTCTAAAAAGTTTATCAAGTATGCACCAACTAGGCCCACAGAAAGTTCTAATACAAGACTACAACCATTGCATTTTTGCTTGTTTACGTGGCTATGAACCATTGCTTACAGGGGTATGAGCCATTGTATTTGTCTTCCGTGAGGGACGGACAGGTTTCCTGGTTGGGTAGGCTAGGCATATAAATGCTTACGCATTTAAAAATGGGTTATATTCTATGGATTATTTGATTTATGCGCTAAATCTGCAGGCCTGGGAAGACGATTTTCCCAATGACAGCCCAGGCGAGTAGACTGTGCTGTATCCGCATGCAAGAACGACACACCCTTCTACAGCAATGTCTTGTTTGTCAGCATTTCAATACTCACGCTGGTTAGAAATTTCAGTGGAATGCTGTTCTTGTCGATATTGCAATGACATCTGCATCCGTCCTCCAACTAATGCGCCAAACCTAAAGAGATCGACAACCAATTTTTGTGCTACCAATTTTCTTCTTTCTGTGGTTTTACGTGCCAAAACCAGTTTTGATTATGAGGCAAGCTGTAGTGGAGAGCTCGGGATGAATTTTTACCACCTGGGGTTCTTTAACATGCACTACAACGCAAACACACGGGCGTTTTTGCATTTCGCCTCCATCGAAATGCGGCCGCCACGGCCGGGATTCGATCCCGCGATCTCGTGCTCAGCAGCGCAACGCCTTAGCTGACTGAGCCAATTTTGTGTTACCAATTTTGTTAATGCAACAGAGGTCATACCGGTCATATTGTCCAATCCTGCAGTGGTAACTAGGGAAATGTTGGGGAACATTTTATTGCGATAACAATTATATGGACACTCCAGGCGCATTTCTGTCGTTGGCGTCGCCGTCGCCGTCAACCTGAGGTTCCGTATAAAGTCCAAGGTCAATAAAATCGTCAGCGCGCGCCGTGTGCTGCATGTGCGAGTGAAAGCGTGCGAGGGTGAGCCAGCGATCGCGGCTCAATCTTGTGCACGGAAGGGAGGAAAGCGGGAAGGAAGCGCGCCGTCTTCCGTCGCGTGCAACGCTCCGGGGGAGGCTTTGGAGGGAGGGCGGGGGTGCGTTGTACTCCAGGCGGCCCGGGTGGCCACGCGCGCACGCCCGGCCCGCTGTATATTGAAAGCCATCAGCGTCGGGGACACAGTCCGCCATGCGCTGTGTTTTCGCGGCTTAGTTCGCGTTGATGAAAGACGCAACACGAAGGTCAATTCGCTGGCTGCTGCGGCCGCGCTTCTTCACTCCAGCGTTTTGACTGCGAAGTTCCGCGTCATCGAGTGAGATGTGTTCATGTTTGCTTGTGCGCGCGTGACACCATGCTTGTTCATTTAGTTAATATGCCTATGTTTACAAGTTTATACGAACGATAAATCTGCTATCTTTACTTCGTATAGCTGTCCACTAATTTGTTATTGCAATCGATGCTTCGCCTTTAGGGCGAAACTGTGACTTTTTTCATCAGAATGCTTATATCTGCCGCCACGATCATGTTTATGAAGTCCTACGCTGAAAATGTGCTGGAAACACTGATACGCAAGCGTGGTAGCGATTTCACGCTGGTATTGGTGGACACTGGAAACCAAACGACTAGCCCAGCCCTATATAGCTTTAAGAAATTAGTACATTGTTTATCCAGCCGATATTTATGCGATTCATGATTCCTGAAGTGTTGAATTATTGCTGCAAAAGCTGCAGATGCACTTATGAAAGTCTCATGACGTGCTTCGAATGCGAAAGCATTCTGACTTTTCCGCGCGATACGTTTCACTTGGTCATGCGCTTGAATTGGGCAAAGCCAATTTTGAGAGTAGGCCACCCAAATTCTAGGTGTGGGTCAAGTCAATTTCAGGGTTGGGCCAAGTTTATTTTGAATGCGGATCAACTACATTTTCGAATTGGGCAAAGTAGATTTTTTGGTTGTGGTCCACGGTGTGCGTCCGACGCCATGGCTGTTAACCGTGGGATTTCGCAGTGCGAGCCGCAGCAGATCCAGCGCCGGGAACATGGCGTCATCACTTGGTCACGTGGGGTTTCTTGCAAACAGATGTTAACGCCGGACGCTCACCGGATTCCCGCTTCATGGGGCATATAATAGATACATGCTTTCAGAGGTGTCCAAACCCACGGCTGATGGACTGGCACCCTCTATATTTAAAATGCGGCTCTTAAAGGCTATGCTTTTGCTGTCTGAAAGCGCCGGACGCGATTGTGGAAGCCAGAAACAGGTCATAGACGTCGGGTTTTGGACACCACCTATCGTTTCCTGTCCAACTGCTTTGATCATATTGCCACCTGTAGGTAGTGGGTCGAGGGCAAGAGTGGGTCGAGCCCAAGAGAAGAAAGAAGACCGCGCGCCCCCTTCTCTGCTCGAGCCAGCCCCGACGGTCGCGTCTTCCGAGAGCCAGCTGCTCTACGAGTTATTAAACCTTCAAGTCCACTTCTAGAGGCTCGTGACAAACTGGTGGAGGTGCTGGGTAAGCGTCCTCACGGATGTTGCAGACCCCTCCAAGGATCCGCGCTACGAATCCAGTGCCTGTCGACACTCCCGTGCATCGGGCCAGCCGCAGGATCAGGGGACTGTCCCCAGAAGTCGTCGACGCTACGGTTCCCACCACATCGACCGGTATGACCAGCGCCACCCTTCAAACCGCCCCAACCGGTACGGGAAGCACGATGTCGAACCGTTACACACTTGAGAGCCCACGGATCCCAAAGACGTTTCATGGCACAGTGTTCGAAGACGTCGAAGACTGGATGGTCGAATACGAGCGCGTGGCCTCCGTGAACGAATGGAACGACACGGAAAAACTCAGGCACGTCTACTTCTACCTGGAGGATGGCGCGCGTACGTGGTTTCAGAACCGCGACGGGCAACTGCCGTCGTGGCGCGAGTTTTGTCGTCAGCTCCTGGAGACCTACACCAGTTCTGATCGCCACGAACGAGCGGAACGAGCGATTCAGGCCCGTGTCCAGTTGCCAAACGAAACTGTGACCACGTACGTCGAAGACATGACGCGCCTCTTCCGACGAGCGGATCCAAGAATGACGGAGGAGAAGAAGTTACGTCATCTGATGCGCGGGGTCAAGGAGCAACTCTTCGCTGGCCTCATACGGAGCCCTCCGAAGACGGTCGCGGAGTTCTTGTCCGAGGCCGTAACCATGGAAAAGATGCTTCTGCATCGCTCGAACTTGTATGAGCGGCAAGCGAACAGCATGTCTGCTGCTGACGTTTTCACGGCCATAGGAAGCAACGGCGACTCACTGCGAGAACTCATCCGCTCTGTAGTGCGTGAAGAGTTGCAAACGGCCGCTGTAACACCGCAACCTACGGTAAGCTCCATAGCGAGCATTATCAAGGACGAACTGCACCAGGCGCTTCGTGATACCTTGCCTCCTGCTAACGCTGCGGCAGTACCTCCTGAATACCCTCGTGCGACCTACGCGGAAGCCCTGAAGCGCCCTGCTTCCTCTCCGCCGCTATTCGTTCGTGCTCCTCCTACGGTGTCAGTTCAGTCGGTGCAGCCGATACCGTACTACGACGCTGGGTACACGCCGCCGCCCGTTGTTCATGCCGCTCCATTTGCCCATCGTACGGAGCAAGCGGTTCACTACGTCGACGATAGACGCCCGCCCCCTCGGAAGTCGGATGTTTGGCGCACACCCGATTCGCGGCCTCTGTGCTTCCACTGCGGTGAAGCTGACCACTTGTACCGCCAGTGCCCATACCGGCGCCTTGGGATTCGCGGCTTTTCCGCATACTCGCCGCCGCCCCGATACGGCCAACGACCCCGGGACATTCAGGAATACCTGTCCCAGCAGCGCTTGCCACCGCCTGCCCGGCGGCAGTCGCGTTCGCCGTCTCCGAGACGATTTTCACCTCCGCCCCAGCGGTATTCTCCCGAGCGGTCGACCAGTCCCCGCCGGGAAAACTAACTGAAGCGATCTTTGGGGGCGAGGTCGCTGACGGTCGAAGCGCGGAAGACCTCCGACGGACGCAGTTACGGAAAGATACCGACCCGACACCACCTGCAACTGAACGAGACGACCGGCTTTCGCTCGATATACCAGTTACTGTTGACGGTTATGCCGTTAGTGCTTTAGTGGACACCGGCGCAGACTACACGATACTAAGCGGCAAAATAGCAACGCAGCTGAAGAAAGTGATCACGCCCTGGCATAACTCGCAGATTCGGACGGCTGGCGGCCACATCGTTACTCCGCTGGGCGCCTGCACGACTAGAGTTGAGATTCAAGGATCTACATTCGTAGCGAGCTGCCTTGTCTTACGCGAATGCTCCCGCGACGTTATCCTTGGGGTTGACTTCCTGCAGGAGTACGGCGCGATTATCAATCTGCAAGAGCGTCGTATCACTTTCTCTGCCGAACGAGCAATCGACGTGCAAGACGGCCGACGGCGCGACGACGTACTTCGTGTTTCTGCTGACAGTGTAACGCTTCCTCCACGTGCCAGTGTCCTCGTCGACGTCACATGCTGTGGCTTACGCGATGGCGAAGCGGTGGCCGAAAGTAACTTGGAACACCTACTGAAACAAGGTGTTTGTGTGGCTCGCAGTGTTATACAGATTCGTGCTGGTCATTCGCAATTGCTTGTTACCAACTTTAGCTACGAGCACCGACACCTGTTCCGCGGCACTTCGTTAGCGTTTGCAGACGCAATAGCAGACGTTAACAACTGTTTCACGTCAGAAGTAGTGGAGACAGCAGACACGTCTCTGGGCCATCTTGACATCAATTCTGAACTGTCCACCGATAGCCAGACAGCACTGCGCAAGCTCTTGCTTGAATTCAGGACCTGCTTCGCACATTCTTCCAAGGTACGCCAGACTTCCATCACTAAACACAGGATCATCACGTACGACGACGCACGCCCGATACACCAGCAGCCTTACCGCGTGTCGGCAAGAGAACGCCAAGCCATACGTACGCAAGTCCAAGAGATGCTTGACGATGGCGTCATCGAACCTTCCAACAGCCCGTGGTCATCTCCGGTCGTTCTTGTCAAAAAGAAAGACGGAACGCTACGCTTCTGTGTCGACTACCGCAAGCTCAACAACGTGACTAAAAAGAACGTGTACCCGCTGCCGCGTATCGACGACTCGTTAGATCGACTACGGCGTGCCCAGTACTTTTCTTCTCTCGATTTAAAAAGCGGGTACTGGCAAATCGAGGTAGACGAACGCGACCGCGAGAAAACAGCCTTTGTGACTCCAGATGGGCTCTATGAATTTCGAGTGCTTCCTTTTGGCTTGTGTTCAGCCCCGGCTACTTTCCAGCGAATGATGGACACTGTCCTTACTGGACTGAAGTGGCAGGCCTGTCTTGTGTACCTGGATGATGTGGTCATCTTCTCTGAAACGTTCGAGCAGCATCTTCACCGCCTACGGAGTGTGCTAGAAGCCATCCGATCGGCAGACCTCACACTTAAGCCCGAAAAGTGCCACTTTGGTTACGAAGAGCTCAAGTTCCTCGGTCATGTAGTAAGCGCCAAAGGGGTCCGACCCGATCCAGACAAGCTTGCCGCTGTGGCCGCGTTTCCAGCTCCTGCCGATAAGAAGGCCATCCGGCGCTTCCTGGGTTTGTGCGCCTACTATCGCCGGTTTATTAAAGGCTTTTCGAAGATAGCGGAACCCCTGACACGCCTTACAAGAGACGATACGCCATTTGTGTGGCATAATGAGCAACAGGCGGCTTTTGCTGAATTACGACAGCGCCTTCGGTAAGCACCCGTTCTTGCACATTTTGACGATGATGCTGATACTGAGGTGCATACCGACGCCAGTAGCATTGGCCTTGGCGCAGTGCTCGTCCAGCTTCAAGATGGAGTGGAAAGAGTTATAGCGTATGCCAGCCGCTCCCTGTCCCGTGCCGAGGCGAATTATTCGACTACGGAGAAGGAGTGCCTCGCGGTCGTGTGGGCGATCATCAAGTTTCGCCCCTATCTCTATGGTCGTCCCTTCAAAGTAGTGACGGACCACCATGCCCTCTGTTGGTTGGCAAGCATGCGCGACCCTTCAGGACGACTGGCACGGTGGAGCTTGCGGCTACAGGAATTTGACATCACCATCGTTTATAAGTCTGGCCGTAAGCATGAAGACGCTGACACGCTGTCCCGCGCACCCATTGATCCTGCCAGTCAGGAAACAGAGGATGATGACGGCTTCCTGGGCGCCATTAGTTCGTCGGACTTGAGCAGACGGCAGCGTGACGACGGTGAGATTCGACCGATCATCGATCATTTAGAGGGTCGCGACACAACCATACCACGCCATCTGTCCCGCTCGCTCACGTCCTTCTGTCTGCGAGATAACGTGCTGTATAAGAAGAATGCTCGTTCGACCAGCCGTGCTTACCTCCTGGTGGTTCCAAGGGACATGCGCGACGACGTCCTCTTCGCTTGCCATGACGAACCGACATCTGGTCATTTAGGCTTTTCACGCACGCTCACTAGAGTAAGCGAAATGTACTATTGGCCCGGGCTTTCGGCAAGCGTCAAACAGTACGTTAAAGGCTGTCGTGAATGCCAGCGCCGCAAGACACCATCCGTTAAACCGGCTGGCTTACTTCAGCCAATTGAAGCACCTCACACGCCTTTCGACCAAGTCGGCATGGACATTCTCGGACCGTTTCCCCTTTCTGCCGACGGCAACAAATGGGTGATCGTCGCGACTGATTATTTAACACGCTATGCTGAGACGCAGGCGATCCCACGAGCCACGGCCTCAGAGGTAGCGCACTTCTTCATGCGCCACATCGTCTTGCGTCACGGTGCTCCCTCCACTGTAATAACTGACAGAGGGACAGCATTCACAGCGCAGCTTATGGACGAGGTTTTTGAATTGAGCAACACCAGGCATCGCAAGACGACCGCGTACCATCCGCAGACCAACGGACTTACCGAGCGACTGAATAAGACGGTCACAGATATGCTCGCAATGTACATAGACGTTCAACACAAAACATGGGATCGGATCTTGCCTTACGTGACCTTCGCGTATAACACCGCCGTGCAAGAGACGACGCGCTTCACGCCCTTTCGCCTTCTCTACGGTCGCGAAGTCCAGACGATGCTGGACGCTATGCTGCCGTGTCAAGACGCTGACCTATTGACAACTGACGCCGAGGAATTTGCAGAGCGTGCTGAGGAAGCCCGGCAGCTCGCGTGGCTGCATATCGGCCAGCAGCAGCAGGCAGACGCACGACGCTACAACATCCGCCACAGGGACGTGTCCTACAACCCCGGGGACCAAGTTTGGGTGTGGACCCCCGTTCGCCGTCGTGGTCTCTGTGAAAAACTGCTAAGCCCGTATTTCGGTCCGTATAAAGTGCTCCGCCGCGTCAGTGACGTAAACTACGAAGTTGTTCCGGACACATCATCGCAGACACGGAGTAGGACACAAAGACAACCGAGCTCAGACATAGTTCATGTTGTGCGCATGAAGCCGTACATTGCGCGTCCGTAACTTTTTTTGTTTTCGTTTTTTTTTTGTTCTCTCATTCCCTTCTTTGTTTCTACTTTTCATTTATCTTTGGGAGATTGCTTCTTCGTTCATTGACTGTGCCGGCGTGACGGCTACTTTTTTTTTTGTGTACTTTCGCTTTGCCTGCCTTCTTCGTCGTTGTCTTCTACGCCTATTTTTTTAGCATCGAGGCGATGCTTTTGTTCGGAAGGGGGGATATTGCCACCTGTAGGTAGTGGGTCGAGGGCAAGAGTGGGTCGAGCCCAAGAGAAGAAAGAAGACCGCGCGCCCCCTTCTCTGCTCGAGCCAGCCCCGACGGTCGCGTCTTCCGAGAGCCAGCTGCTCTACGAGTTATTAAACCTTCAAGTGCACTTCTAGAGGCTCGTGACAATATACAAGATAAGCCAAGTTCATTTTTGCCAAGCCAAGTTTTCTAAATAGATACGACGCTTTAACACTACACTTGATGTGCAGTTCAGCGTGTTGTCGTGCTTCTGACAAGCCTTTATTTTTTTTGTGTGTGTGATGCTTCGATGATGGCCGGTAGTACAAAGGCGCAAAAGTGAGCAGAGCAGACGCGACCATAAGGCGGCACTGAGCGACCGACGGCCTTATTGCTATTGCGTTTTTCTGTTGTCATCAAAGGCTAGAAGTCGTATAGGGTATACCTCAATAGTGCTCTTCATGTAGAGCTGGAACCCATTAATGGCACATTTAGTCGATGGCGTTTTGTATCTCAAAGGAAGACCACAGAACTAGGAATCTTCACCCGCAAGCTTGCAGGCGTATGCAACAGCACTCATGTATGCCATAATGCAGTGAGGGACGCCATGGTTCTGTCATTCCACTCGCTGTCAGAAAGGCAGTGACGTTTGTAAGCTTGAACTTTTCTTAGATCGTAATGTGCATAGAATAAAGCGTAACGCCTATATAACATAACGAATGT